>NW_026623660.1:232675-269275 GCF_030028575.1 Malurus melanocephalus | reverse complement strand
CAGTGGTTCCTGCAGCTCAGTGGTGCCTGTTCCTGCAGCTCAGTGGTTCCTGCACACAGTGGTGCCTGTTCCTGCAGCTCAGTGGTGCCTGTTCCTGCAGCTCAGTGGTTCCTGCAGCTCAGTGGTGTCTGTTCCTGCAGCTCTCTCCACTGCTCTGGCTGAGGGCTCCTGCTCTTATCCCTGCCCTCACTGATGCAGGGATGTGGCGCAGGAATTGGTGCATCCTGGTATCCAGGGAGTCAGAGGTAGCTGATGGATGGCTCTGAAMTGAAGCTCTTGGAGCATCCACCTGGGAATCACTGCAGCTTCAGGCAAGGGACACAAAGCTTGGGCAAGGAGCAGTGTGTCTGCTCTTCCACAGGTGCTCTGGAGGAACTGGGATGTGGGGCTGGCCTTGGGTTACCTGCTCACCTTAGACTCTGGCTTCAAAAGATTTCCCATGTCAAACRTCCCTGTCCCCCCACCATCTCCTCGTCTGGCTGACATTATGGACCAAGGCACAGATTTCTGCAGTGGAAATGGGTTTGGGGTTTGTCCCATGGGGTAAGGTCCCTGCAGAGCTTTTCCTGGGCTCAGTGGTGACCCAGAGACTTCTCTGGTCCAGCTTCACTCCCTGYAAGTCACCTGCACTCACTGCCAGACCCTTCATCTATTCTCGGATCACCGTGTCCTGCAGATCTTCAGGGCTTTGCTATGAAGTTTTTTAGCTACAAATCCCTTTTATTATTTCAGAYATTAGGAAATCTCGGGTGGTAGGCATCTGTTTAGTGTCTAAAGCATTYAGGATACTCATTAAAGGGATATTTCCCCTGTTATCTCCTGTGTGACCATTGAAGGAGGATGTTGGTCACTCAGGCTGCAGGCTGCCACGTCTCACCAGGGTCCCACCATGGCACAGGCTGTGCCAGTCAAACCCCACACACCCTTGGGGACCCGGCTTTGGCTCCTGCCTGGGTACAAAAGGTCTGGCCAGAGCTCAGAGATGAAAGYTCCCTTGCAGTTCCATGTTCAATATTTGATTGTGCTCCACTGCTCAGCCTTTTAATGTGGTTCTGCTTATTTTTACAGGTTTCCCAATCTGCCCCCTCCCCAGATTGTTTATATATTTGGAAAGCCTTCTGTTTAGTGCCTGTAATACCCCTGACGTCCTTTCTCTGCAGTGGTCTTCCCTCACCCTCTCCTCTGGCTGAGACTTAACCAGGGATTTGTTTCAATACTAATCTCTCAAATTGTTTATTAAACCACCTCCTGATTTATCTRCCACAGATTTTTCTTGAAGTTATAAAATTTCAATCAAAATTCCTCCGGGCATTTCGCATTCCCCTCTTACGATCCCTAAATCCTATTTATTCTCAGCGTGACCCCCCTTGGCTCCCAGCCCAGGCTGGGGAAATTGGGAATGCACACTGCAAATCAGTGGCTCCAATTGCCCCCCTGCCCCAGCAACTTCCAGGCAAGGAGATTTCCCGAGCTGCTCTGCTGAAACCATTTCTTCCCTTTCCACCTCCAGCCTCTAGCARAGCTTCCCTGCGAGCCAGAGGGAGTTTTCCTCGCTGTCCCATCCCTGGCACCTAGTTCCAAGCTGGCAACATGCTAAATAATTCCTCTTCCACCTTGGTGTTTACATTCTTCAGATACTTTCCKCTGCTTTTCATGTCCCGGCTCATTTGGTGCTTTGCTGGGGGGTACCGGGCTCCTTTCATCTCCACCCACGGAGCAGCCTGCCCAGGTCAGCAGCACCAGCACTGCCCACCCTGCTTTCTCTCCCCAAAAAAGACTTTTCCACCCATCCTACTCTTTCTAGGATGAGGTTGTCCCAAAGGATAAGCTCATTCTSTGTACCTGGATCCCTGTTACCCATCAATGCTCATGGTTGTCTCACTTATCTTGGCAGAAATCAGGTGTAGATTGGATCAGGCAGTGTTTTATATCCATTTCTCACTCCACAGGGAATACAACCAACCAAAATCCTGGTTTGAGGGGCAGTTCGTGAATGCACTGGCAAAGCTTCATCCTCCCAGGCTCTGCTCTATTTATTTCCCACACCACCACTGCAGCTTTTCCTACTGCCCMGGGCAGCTTTTGGATGAAAGAAGGGTGGAAAATATTCCACCTATCTGGAAAAAAAAGTACTTGGGATCTGTTTAAAAAGAGAGAAACACTCTTATGGTTTGAATACCTAAAAATGTCACACCAGGTATTCAAATCCTTCCAAGAGTTTTATCCTTGATGTAATTTAATTATGTATTTACTAAAGCAAAGAATGGCAAGTCAATGATTGGAATAACACTTCTATGCAGAGAAGAAGACTCCCACATCTTTGGTTTAATATGCATAATTTCCCCCAAACGCAGTTCCTGACCAAAGTTAGCCAAACCAAACAGTTCACCTACAAAACACAGGGCACTTCAAAGAGAAAATTAAAAGAGACAAAAGTGATATGAGAGGATGAGGAATCCCAGAGGGTCCTTATCAGGATCCCTTTCAGTGGATGTTCCCATGTTTTCATAGGGAAAAAAAAAAAAAAAACCAGCAACAACAACAAAAAAGACCTGGGAACGTGAGCCTCTGTGGCTGATAGAGGATTTTCCTCTGGCTAGACACAGAGCCTTTAAAAAAGCTGCGGCCGAGTGTGGGATCATTAAACACCTTCAGATTCCTTCCCCACTGCCAATCACGGCATCACCACCCGCCCTCTCCGTGGCGTCTGCTGATGCCGCTTTGAAAACCTCCCCATTTATCACCGCTGGGAGAGATCCTGCTGAGACCGCTGGAGCCTGCTGCTTGTCAACAGGGCACCTTATCTTCTCCAAACATTTACTTAACCCTTTGTCTGGCAGGCCGGGAACAATGGGAGCCCGGGGGATCCCAAAGCTGCCGGTCCCTGCCTGGTCACGGGCGYTGGGATGGGCTGAGCAAAGGGAGGATGCTGGAGACCAACCTAAACTCCACCTTCATGGAAAAGCAACATGGTAGAGCAGAGAAYTATTTTTGAAGTGTTTTCTACCAGGGACAGATAAAAGGAATTTTTTTTTTTCTAATTTTAAGCAGGTAATAAAATATATCAGAAATTCAAACAGTGTTCCAAAATCAGCTACATCAGCCCAGAGTTGGTGCAATTCTACTTGAAGGAATGACACCACCTTCAGAAGATGTAGTTCTTGTTGTGTACTGCTCAAAGGATAATATAATTTTACTCTAAATTAGTTATTATTGCAAGTATAAGATTMCAGATGTGTCTTCATTTAACAACTTGTTTCACAACAGGTTCTCTTATAAAAGCTGGTGATTTTTTTTTTTTTTTTTTGAGAACTTTCCTCTGATGTAGTGAATGAACCAAACTTACAAGTTCCCAATGGAAACGGTTCTGACACTTGCAAGAGGAAAATGAGATCTCACCTCTTGGCCTTCAGTGGAAAAGCAGAGAAACCCAGAGGGCAGATGTGCACCCATTCCAGCTGTGCCAGCATTAATAGAATCAGCACTGCTGAGGTTCCTGCTGCCAAGAAAGGTGCCTGAGGGGCCACAGATGAGGAATTGTGGCATTTTGGCATGAAGGACCCCAAGGCTGCACATCCTCACTTTGTAAGCAGCCTTTAGCAGCCCTGCAGCAGCTGATGTGGGGACAGACGGACTGGCCCAGCAACACAGAAGGAGCAAAACCCCCAAGGAACCTGAGAACAGCAAAATGAGCTCTCCCTGCTCAGTTCTCCCAGYCATGAACAACCTGCAGCAGACTGGCCCGGGCTGAGGACAGTAACAAATGGCTCAGTATTTGAAGCTGAGTTTTAAGCCTTTGTGTTGTCGCTGTAGCGCTTTGTGCCGTTATCTGTGACAAGAGGCGGGAGCTCACATCTTTATCTGGGAATAAAGACTCACAATCACGGCAGTGTTTGACAATGTGACAGCCTTGGGAAATCTGGAATACGGGAGGAGACAAACAGCCCTTCCAGCAGAGTGGTGGTGGCAGACTGATGCTCCTGTCYCAATCCCAGTCTGGATTACTAAATTCTTTGAATTGTTTTAATTACCTGCCTTTCATGTGCTTGTTGCCAACCACTCCAGAACAGAAGTGAGTTTAGACAGCTCCAGGATAGGACTGGGGACCATGAGCAGTCAGTAGGGAATGTGCAGAGGTCTTCAAAATTTGGGAGTGCAGAATCAGAGAGCTCTGGTCCCCTTCTGAAGGACACTGCTCACAGCAAAGCCACCAAAGAATGGCTCAGAGTCACTCCATTTAATTTAGGCAAGGGTTTAAATAGTACTTAAGCCAGYCTAAATGTACTAAACATCTGAAGTTTGCAGTGGGTGTTAGATAGGGCAATATGCACTGAATTCTTTCTAGAGACAACTGAGCCCCTCTACACAAAGAGGAGCTCTATTCAGAGCTATTTTATCCACTCAGAGAGCTACACATTGGTCGTAGATCTGCAGAAAATTTTAGTGATTCTTTGTTACTTTCCATCTCTTTTTTTGTACAGTGAAAGTGCCAGCTTGCTCCARCTGATAACTCAGTCATTTTTTCTAAAGGCCTGTGCCTGAGAGCTGATGTTTCTTCAGTGCCTTTCAATTTCCACCCCCGTGTATTTGTTCTGCAGTTTTGGACAAGGAACACAAGTTTTGTACTGCTAAAATGGAGACAAGATTCCCTTGTCTTATGCCCTGGAGTTTAACGGATATTGTGATAGGGAGAGAAGAAATAGGTCAAAAAATGGTGTTATATTTGCCTGAGAAGCAAGCATCCACCTTTATTCATTATAAAAAAATAAAAAATCAAGACAAAAGAAATCCAGGGTGTAAGTGGCTCGGATGGCTTTGGATCTAGAGGGCTTTTGATGGAGAAGGAAAGCAAACTTTGGATATAGCTTATCCAACCTTTATCCTGGCAGGAGCTAKAGGAATGCAACATATATTTAGCCAACATGCCTTGAACTATAGAGGGCTCTTCTGTGKAACTCATCACTCCCATTCCCTCATGTTTTTATTGAGGAAGGCTCCCAGAAACTGGCAGACATCTGATGTATTCCGTGGGCAGGGGAGATAGCCCTTCTGGCACGGAGACACCTTTTGTTTCCCCGAGCGTTGCTGGACTGACTGCTGAAGTGGCTGTCACACTGCTGTCCCCGAGCTGAGTGGCATTCCTGTCCCCTGGCAGCAGCAGCCGTGTTTCTGTGTGTTTGGAGCAGAGCCCTGCGTGCCTTGGCAGTGCCCGGGGAGCTGGGCAGGATCACCGACACCGCCCGTCCCGGCTCCAGCCCACCCGATAACGGGATCCTGCAGCTCCTCCAGTCCCAGCAGGACAGCGGGAAATGCATCTGCATCCTCCTGAGCAAAGGGAAACCATCACTGCCCAGAGGGGAGAGTTACAGGGTCTCCTGTCCCCTCGGAACAGAGGGGACACCACTGCTGTACCTCTGTGATGCACAACCACGATGCTCTGGTTCAACATGAGCAGGGTTGGTTTGACAAAAGCAGCAGAATTATCTGAATTATTAACGCTGAATTATCACACAGTGRCCCCTCAGTGCCATTAAGACTCTAACAGAAGCAGTTAAAGATGCTTTTCTACATCCCAAGACTGATGGGCAGAGATTCAGYRTTGGCATTGGGCTGCCAGCAYGCYCAGGAAGAGAGAAYTACKCCAAAAACACCTCCYGTGYTCCTCTTCCAAGCACTGAACTGAACAAATTTCTGCTCCCCTCAAACGCAGCTCTTTTGGTTTCATTTAACAGAAAAGGATGACTACCAGGAGATAAAAACCACAGTATTGCTTTTTTTTCTGCAGCTTGCATAAGTCAAATCTCATCAGACATATCTGTACCAAACCCACCAAGTCAAGAATTGATTTTTTAGTTCCCCCTTTCCATAACCCTCTTGGCCCAGCCCTGTCCTGGTGGTGGCAGTGTCAGGTGATGAGCTGGCTGCTGTGTGAGTGTCACAGGGCTGACAGCAGCTCACTGCATCTGAGGCTTGAAGGAAGATGGAAAAAAGACATTAAAGCCATGAAACCTCRGTTAAGACACCACGGGATTCTGCCAACCAGTAATTAACTGCCACAGACCACAAGATCAGCTRCAGCAGGTTACTGCCCACCAGAGGTGACTTCCTCACTGTCACACACACACTCAGCTGTGACAGCAGAACCACTGAGAGCCACAGGATTATGTTCCACACACAAGAAAACACCACATTATTAATTTAATTTGATAGAAGATGGTTATAAAGCAACAGGAGACAASATGAGATACATCCAAAACTGTCATCAGGAGCCACGGGAAGGATTAGAATGAGAATAATCACTGAAAAATGCTCAGCTGTACCACAGCAAAGCTGATTTTTAGCTYCTAAAGCAGCCAGGATTGCCTGCATCACCCCAGTAACCCCAGACACAGATAAACAGCCACAGGTACAGCCCAACAGGGGTGGGGGCTCCCCTGGTCCTGTGGTGCCAAAGCTGAGCCCAGAAATGCTGGCAGTGAAACCCCTGCCTGTCCTCATCAGCARTTTGGGAACAGGGACAGGGAAGTCTCAGACCCCATCACTCCAAGCGAGGGRGAAGATTTCAGGCTTCTCCAGCAAGGAATGGAGCACCTCTGGGAAAAGCCAAGGTTACCTCAGACCCTGCTGAGACATTCCTGAGAAAACACACGATTGAGGGCACTGCAGGAGCTCTGGGCAGGAGCAGCTCCGTGGGTTCACTGTCCCCCTTGTCCTGGGCTTGTTTGGACTCTGAGCCTCAAATGCTGCACACCAGGAGAGCAGCCAGTGCCCACAGGGGTAAATGCTGATCCACTTGGGACCAGCAGTGCCTTCATCTCCCTGTTCTAACACCCAAATAACCTCCCTGACACAGCCCAGCCCCTCCACCCTGCTCGTGTGCCCACCCTTCATTTGGGCCACACAACTCTGATGGAACACCCTCTGCTCCACGTAGGGAAGCACAGAATTAATGTATTATGCATAATTATTAATTTTTCATTCATTGCCACTTCTATGAAGTGACTCYAATCTATGGAGAATTTAGCTGGAGTGAAAAATAATTTCAAGTTTCTACACTTTCATCGATTTAGCATTTTTCCAAATAACCTTCTCAGTCCCTACTCACATTGTTCCTGTACCTGTCATGGTCTTCTTTTAGACATAATTTTGTTATCTATTTCTTTAATCCCAAAATGGTGAGGGACTGCTAAATGGAAAAAAAATAATGGGAAATAAGCCCAGCAAATGGAGTTAAGGAGAGATAGGAAGGAGCCAGGGTCTGTCAGCTCCCCGGGGCCCSGCAGGATGCCTGGGAATGACAGACAGCATTTCCCTCAGACGARGCCAAACACATTTCTTGATAAACCAATTAAGCAAATGTGTTGAAACAATGTGAGTGTGACTCCATGCTCRCTCCTCTGTGCATGGCTGGGGCTCTCCTGGGGCAGGAGGCAGCCCTGGAGGGGACAGGGCACTCTTCCAGGGACATGGGACCAAACCAAGAGCAATTTGGGATGGGTGATGAGCACTGTACCCACAGTGCCTGCTCCAGGGAAGCTCAGTGGGTGCCCATCTCTGGGGCCATCATCCCACTGTGTGGAACAAGGATCACTTTATGGGGTTTGTCTGATAAATATTGGGGTGCTGAGGTGGACTGTGGCACATCCCTGTYCCCATTAACCAGGATAGCCCAGAAGAGTTCAGCCCAACAACAGATGTGACGTTCTGTGGGTCACACTGGTGTGGTGTGAGGGCTCCCAGCCTGGAGTTTTGGCACCAGGAATATYGAGGGAGCTGCTGCAGGGACCTTGKGRCAATRGCYCTGGGTAAAACCAGCTGCAGGTATTATTGAGTTGCTGCTGCTGCTGGAGTAAATGGTGAGAGACAAGAGGATGATGGTGGTGGTGCCCTGGAGAGAAAGGAAACCCAGGGCACCCTTCAAGTGAGCCCTGGACTCATTCTGTGTCCATCACTTCAATGCCATGCCTACCGCCTCACACATGGGCTGTGTACATCAGCCGTGGAACATTTGTACCTTTAGACCTTCTCCTCTTTGTTTACACTGAGTTCAGCTTGATGTCCCCAATATTCCCTGCCTTTCTATTTTTCCTGCAGACAAAAATAGCGAGCAGGGGAGCGGTGTCAGGGCTGGGGACTCCTTCCCTCCACCCCCTCAGGGCCACACCACCAGCAGCAGCAGCAAAATGAAATATTCCCATCCCACATGCTTGCTCTCAGGATGAAAGATTACATCCTATCCTTCCTTCTCCTCCCTCTTGGTCCTTCTGCCTTCCAAACATGACGTTGGGCCACGTGTATCCGCACCAGCGTTCGCTCAGACACGACAACCTGGACTTGACCCCTGAGGTTCTGGCTCCACCGAGTCTTCCTGGCCATTTCGGGCAGCAGGAACCTCTGTCAGCGCTGGTGATGGATGGGTTCAGTGGGAGAGAGGCCTTCAGACAAAAATTCTCTCAAGCACAGTGACAGGGAAACGTAAAATAGACCCTGAGCAGCAGCAGCTCATGGTGAGCAGAGCTCGTGGCTCACAGCTGCCCAGAGCTGTCCCTCCTCAGGGATAGAGTTTCCACCAGACTTTCTGCAGTCCATGGTGGGCTTGGAGAGCTTTTTTTCTTGCTCAGGCATCTGTTGGCATTCAGGCTCTCCCAATCTTCATTTTAACCACCAACAGCTGGAAATAAAGCAAACAGCAGCAAAATGTGTCTCTGGTGTGTTAAGAAGAGCTGTGGAGGGTCTGTCACACAGGCACAACCCCTGCCTGAGGTCACACCTCTGCTTATTCCCAAATCAGCTCCCAGGAATGAAGATGGTCYGTGGGTATCTCCTGCTAAATGTGATCAGCCTGGCTTGACCAGCAGATGATTTTATTATGTCAGTCAGGGTCAGGACAATTTCAGGGCTGTGCTATCAGCAAGATGTCACTGAACTCGAGGTGAGCTGGCATCCCTGCCCAGCACCCATACCTCACAACCCTGGCTTGGTGGGGTGGGTGGCTTGCACTGCAGGAATCCCTGGAGAGAGGCAGCTTGGTCTTGGAGACATCAGTCTCTGGACTCCTCTGCAGTGTCAGGGCAGCCAGAGCAGCCAGAAGAGGAAATGAGGGCAGAGGAGAGAGGATCTGACCTTATGTTTCTGCCTCCTTTTCCAGATTAAGCCATTTCCTTATGAGAGACACACACCCTGCAGTCCAAATATTAGCTGAGTTTCCATTTCAGGCAATGGCATCAGCAGCAAACCCAATCCCAGCCTGCGCCTGCACCTGCCCTCTGTTGCATGACATTTCAGCATTGAAACCCCATTAATTGTGCAGACAAGTCCTTCATTTGTGTATCCAGGGCAGGTGGCRAGGTCATTCACAGCACCAGCAGCCTGAGCAACATTAAATTGGAGGGACAGGCCACAGGATCCCTTTGCTGCTGCCCTGACCCTGTGAGGACATGGGCAGAGCTCTGCTGTATCTGGGGACAGCTGAATTCAYGTCCCTCCTTGTTCCACCACCTTTATTCCACCACCAAGGCACCAAACGAGCAGCCACGTTGTGCAAACCATTTCCTTCAACCAGAGGTTCAAGGCTGAGGACTGATCCTTTGGGAATATTGACTGTGGCCAAGGAATTGGGGTTGCTGCTGGATGGTTTGTGCCCTGAACCCTTGCCCTTATTGCCCGTGCCCCTCATTCACCTGGTTCTTTATGATGGCACACACGAAATTTAATTTCCGGTTATTAACCCACAAAAAGGTATTGCTGCTTTCAGAATTACACTGCTTCCAATTAGCRTTGCCCTTTGGTTTATGGTATGTTGTTTTTCTGGAAAACCTTTGAACCAGGCAGTGCACCAGCTGAAGGGCATTCTGGGGCTGTTAATAAAGATTAACTCTTCGGAGCAAATACCTGTTGTGATTCATTCGGGAGGATTACACCCTCATAAGGGATCTCAGGAAATCCTAGATGTCTCTTTGCTTTCTCTTCAATTTTCTCAATATATATTTTTATGCTTTTCAGTTCCCATTTTCCTGCTTGCCTTCTTTCCGTTGTGACAGCAGGATGGTCATAATTAAGTAAGAGTTTTCTCCAGAAGCTGGACATTCAACAACTACACTCCTGCTTTTGGCTGGCTTTGTCCCACCTCTCTGTAAAAATTTCATAGAGAACAAAAAACTTGTGGCAGCAAGAGGAGAGAAAGTGCTTGTCACTTAAAATCAGTGRTACATGAATTTATTTAATATCTTGCTCATTGTTGACTGTCACCACTCCCCTTTTCCCATGCAACCATGAAATATTATGCCTCAGAGTCAGCTTTGGTGTTTCTGCTTGCTGGGTATCATTTACTCYCCTTATCTTCAAACTACCAGACACAAAGACAAAAGTGTCCTCAATTTATGTATTTTCACTCTGGCTTTCAGGTTACATTTGTTATTACATTACACTTCTTTCATGCTGCCAAAGGCTGTGGTCTCCCATGTTCATTTATTTTGCCCATTCATTGGACCTTCCCCGAGCAAAATATTTAAAACCAAGGGGGAAAAAAGAAAATTTACCTTAGGAAATTTCACTTTCATTCCTGACTTTCAGCCAAACAGYTCTCTAGGCTTCATGCAGCTCCCCCAGGAGACAGATGGTTTGCAGTGTGGGTACTTGTGCTCTACCTCTGCAAGGAAAGTCCCATTTCTGAAAACCCACTGCTGAGTTCTTGGAGTGCCAATGTGTGCAGAATTCCATTATCTCTATTTTCAAGCAAAAAGAGTGTTAATTAGACTAATTTGTGAACAGGTTTGGTGTCCAGGAAGACAAGGTCCACATGGATTTYACTGTGGTTCAGGAGCATCTCACCCCTCAGATGCAAACCCAAGACAGGATCTGTGTGCTGGACAGCAATGGATCAATACAATCCTTGGCCATGCTYGTTCCTTATGGAAATGGGTGCTTCATTCTCTATCTGATTGAACAGCCTTGTTTAGTCAGCTCCCCTGGACCAGCAATTCTCCAAAAATCTGGTCTATAAAGAAACAAGGCCAAGATCCTGAGTGGGAAATGTGTGGCAGTTCTGTTTGCAGTATGGCTGTGCATCTGCAAGGACGTGCAGGGAGCTGAATGACTCCAACCTTGGTGGGTCTGAGGACATTTATTGTGAGAAGCAGCTGGGGAACCATCAAAGTAATTGCTCTGGGCTGATGTGCTTATTTCTAATGAGTCTCACTGCAGARGGACTCACTCGGTGTCTGTGTTATTTACACAGGACAGCACTATCAGTAAAAGGCCTTATTATCTTCTCTGTATTTGTTTCTGTATCTTTCAGTTTAGCAACTCTCAAATTCAGTGTGGCTCGTGTTTTTTTTTATTATTTTTATAGCTTGTTTCCTCTTTAGTGATATTATCATGGAGCCAATAAAACTGCTTTCCTTCTACATCTGGTCAAGGGAAGATTTTGCTGGGTACACGAGTCATATTTCTGTAAATGCCTCCAAGTGAATATAAAAAGCTGTTGGAAGCAATTGAGTTTACTGTTGCCTTATGTACTGTCATTAATTAGGAAATAAAGTGAACTGCATTTTATATCACTTGTAATCAAAATGTTACAGTCTTAACGTGAAGTCTTCCCAAGTGCAGAGGCTCAAAGCAGGCTCTGCTCTCGTACAGATGAGCGGGGAGGAAAAAGGACACAGAGCTTCTTTAAATTTTAAAATTCACGGCCCAGATTTTCAGTGCTGCTGTAGAATGGGGCAGGATGGAGGCAGCTGCACCCCTGGGTGGGCAGGCAGGATAACTGTACCTGAATAACCTGGTGGCCATTGTTGCACCACTGCAGCATCCCAGTAACTCTGGTAGCCAACTGGCTCTTCTTCAAAAACTACCCTTTTCCTTTACTTCAGAATAAATTGGTGGGTTTGCCCCCTAAAGTCTGTTTTCATAGAATCCAGGGTTTTCTTGCTCCCCTTTCCTGCCTCCCTATTTGAAACACTRAGCATGATAAAATATAAAAAATAAAAGAAACACAAACAAAATAYTTGAAAAGAAAAGAAAGCGAAAAAMCCCTCCATTTCATCAGCAACCCTTTTTTTCATAACCTTTAACATTAGGTGCCTTTGTCAAATCCATTAGGATCATATCTGCACTTTCCGGAGTTTGAATGCTTTCATATATTTGGCTCCATATGAACAAACTGGTGGAGCAAACATATTAGTAGATCATTTGCCTTGTACATGATTCAGATACCCAGACATGTACAAAACCCAGGCAGGGATTAACCAAGTCTGACAGCACTGAAGTGACTCCAGTTCTSTGTATGTATAAGCGATAATGAACCAAAGGCCCTGTTTGCCTTCAAATAACACACAAAATGATTAATTAGACAGAGGGCATGAGTAATAATCACAATATTATATGCTCCACCATAATGGAACGCTGCTCTCTTCTCGCTTTGTTCCTCTAATCTCTGAGAAGCAAATATCCACAGGGTGTTACCAGCAGAGTGGGAGGCAGATTGCTGTTGCTCACAGGTTATGAGCAGCACTTCTTTCCCACTGTGATTTTATACCCCCGGGACATGCAGAAAACCTCTTTGGAAAATACACATGATTGCTAAAGGATTAAAGGGATCTGCAGGGGAAAAAAGGCAAAGAGTTCTAGYTGCAGATTACAGACTTGAACATGTTCCCATTAAATCCAATGGCAAAGTTTTCTTTGWTTCAGTGCTGGACCCTGAATGCTTTATCATCAAGATATTCTTTGCTAGAAGTCATAGTTTGTCATAGACATACATTTTAAAAAAAAGGAATAATTGCTCAACCTCTTATTTCCTGTTTATTCATCTCTTTCTGCTGCAAGGCAAAACTGCCCTTTTGAGTATTGACCCAGCAGCTCTTCTGGCAGGGGGGTCCCACCCTGGTGATGCTTGTGGAGAATTGGGCACAGGAGCCCTGGAGCTCRCCCCAGCTCAGCCTCCTGCCCACAGCCAGAGTCAGCAGAGGGAGCAGCAGCCTTCACTTGGTCCTGTCTCCTTGTCCCTCCAAGATGCAGCACGGGTTTGGAGAGTTAAAGATGATGTCAGGAGCCACCTTACATGTTGGTCACCTGCCCGGAGATCAGGCAGCACTGACTGCACGGACCCGATTCCAAAGTGTCTCTGCAATCCCAGCCCTGCCCTCCAGCCCTGTCCTCTATGGGGCTAAACAGAGACAGGAAAAGGGGGTGAAATCCCCCACTAACACTCAGTGCCTTTATGATGTGATCCATGATTCCCCCCAGCTCCCCCAGAAAGCCCACACACTGTACAACAGCCCCAGGAGAAATGCACACAGGTACAGAGCCAAAAAATGTGTTGTTTGGTTTGAAATGAAACCCACAGCAAACCAGTCACCCAGCTAAACAGACACACTCTTTGTTTTCCTCATTTAAGCAACAAAACCCATGTTTCTGTATTAGCTATATATAACTTTGCCATCCTCCAAGGTTAAAAATATTATAGGCAAATTCCTGTCTTTGCCTATTTTTAGTTGCTATTGTCCCCTCTGACATTTTGGTGCACGTATTGACTGGGATGCTGGTGGAGTTGGCAGAGGTTCTGCAGGGGCTGCTCAGTAGGAAGTGACCAGGGAACACAAGCTGTGATGAATTTCTRCATTTTAATTCAATAATTAGAGCTCAGCCCAAGGGAAGCTGGTGCACTTCCTCAAGCACCACTTTATCTTCTCCCCCGGGGACCCTTTGGAGGGTTTGGAGGGAGAGAGGAGGCACTGCCTGTGTGGGAACCAGCCCCAGACAGTGGAGTTTACAAATGCACATTTGCTGTTTGCCACTGTATTTTCCTCCTTCACAGGACCCCCACCTCTCTTTCCTCAAATCCCTGGTTTTGGGATGCGCTGTACAAGCAGGCTGTGCTCARGCAAAGCAACATTAAGTTTTTCAGTCCCTGGGGTATTTCTGTTGCATCACCACTCTGATGAAAATTTTTATCTAGGATTACAAAAAGTGCTTTCTCAGTGAGTCAGTGAAGTGAGCTGTTTCCAACATCACCTCTTGGTCCCTCCCTGCCTTTGGAACACCTTTGGAAGCCACTGATGGGCAGTGTAAATGGAGATGTGAGAGACCCTCACAAAGCTCCTGCTTGTTTCAGAAGAACCTAAGAGTGAATGTGTCTTGTAGCCTGCTCCAGAAACCCTTCCTGGATAATTTGGGAAAATGTGTAACTATTCAAGATTTAACTGTCTTTTTAACATTGCAGCAACCTCTGGAACACAGAGCCAGGCAGCTCTGCCAGCATGACTCATGGAAATCTGACTTATCCTCACCACATCTTGATCCTCAATATCCGATTCCCAGACCCTTCCCCACGGCCTCTGGAGCACCCCAAACCCCACAATGCTCTCCTTGCCAGACAAATGTCTCCCTGACATTTGCACCCTCTCTCCTGTGACAGGCCTGGGCAAAGTTGGAGTCTGATGCAGAAGGGAAAATATTCCCTTCACTTGACATATGTTGGTGTTAAAATGAAACAGGCTCGTACAGGGAAAAACCCCGGCCCTTATCGGTGTGACATTGTGGAGCCTCACGATCAYAATCCAATATTAGTGTGTGATGGAGGTGCTGCTGGTGGAGCAGCCCATGCTGGGGGAGAGGTGGGACCTTGTGGGTGACCTCTGCCAGGCTCTCAGGTCTGCCCTCACCTGCCTTTAGCCCCCAGCAACTCCCCCAGACACGGGGATTTGTGAATTTGGGAGGAGACARGAAGGTCTAGGACACTTCTTCTCCAATCACTGCCCTTGTGAAAAGTGCTCTGCAAGAAGGACCAGCCATGGGAATAATCAGATCTCTCCAGATCTCCTTCATGCCCCAAAAGTTTCCCAAACTCCCATCAGGAAGGACCATGGGAATGTGGAGAGCTCTGTACTGGGGAGTTGCAGAGGGGAGGTTGGATGCAAATCATTGCCTCTCTCCATCAATCCACCCTCCACATGTGGCCCTCTCCCCCACCCTGGAGGCCACAATCTCGTTTGGGTTCCTGCTCTTTATCTCACAATTTCTCAACTACTCCAGCTTTCAAGGACCTCACCTCTTTGGCCCCTGAATAATCCATTCAAGGGTGAYCTCTGCACTCTGTGCCCATGGCACAGGCAATGGCAGTGCTTGGCTCAAAGGTTGTTGTGGGGAGCAGAGTTTGGCCCCTGGTCCTGCTCCTGGATAAGGATGTTGGACTTCCAGAGGCCCCTTTTCATGGTCACTCTCCTCTCTGAGCATGGCTGTGCTGAGGACAGCAGAGCTGAAGACCATCAAACTGCCATATCCTACTGGGACCCGTGAAACTTAACCCTGTTCCCTCATCCTGTGATCAAATCCCAGCCAGCAGGACCCAAAGGGACTCTGAAMCTTTCCTCTTTTTGTAAATAAAGGGATATATATGTCAAAGCGTTGTACTTGGATGTGAACYTGGGAAAGCCCTGTGCCAAATGATGGCTTAGGAACATTAAATCTCTGCTGGGAGGGCTGCACTCAAGTCCTTCTGGCACCCTGGCATCCCCCAAAACTCTGCCTGTAAATGTCAGAGCCAAACTGGCCACATGTGCCTGCTCATATTTATCTTCCTCTAATCACTCTGGCTCAAGGAAGGACATTTAATGTGTCAATCATATTCCCATTACTGCAGCGATTCATTAGTGCAGTGGAATGAGATCCTGAGAGAAATCCTCTTGAAGGAAAGGGGTGGAGAAACAGGCTGGGGAGTCTGCAAGGTTAATTCCCTGGGGAATTGCTTTATTTTTTAATTCAATGTCAATTCAATCATGTTTGCCAGCTATTTTAGGACAAAAATAATTACCTCGGGTGCTAACACATCGTGGAGACAAGGAAAAATCAGGACTGGTGTGAGTTACRTCCCTAAATACAAACCAGACTGAAGTCATTCCAAACCAGGGGCAGGAGAAATGGGACAACAAATGGCACTGCCACACACCAGTTGTGAGATCCAAACCTAATGTGAAAGTTTAGTGTGACAGTGGTTAGGTCATGCTAGAAACCCTCCTTTTCCTTTATTACCCACAGTCTGCACCAGATAATTCCAGCAAAACTGCAACCTCTGCTTATTTGCACCCCACACAGATCAATGGGATGCACAAGAGCTCCTGAAAGCCCAACATTTGTCCCTGGCCCAGACTCCAGCAGCTGCTGAGAGCATCCATTTATTACAGAGACAGTGGAGATCCCTCTCAGCACTACAGAAAGGCTCTTTACGTCATAAATTGTACTTAAAGACTCTTTCAAGAAGACAGGCAAATTTAAAGAGGCCRGTTAGCTCCCGGCACTTGGACGCATAACTTTATTTGAGTATTCAATTTCCTCCTTCATTCATAAAGTAAACAATCTGAGTTATCTGAAAGTGACTGTGTACTCCTGCAGTGTTTTCTTAAAAGAGTCAATAGGAGCAAGGCGACATAAAATGCTTCAGAGAGCATGACACAGGAAAGCACGAGCCTTTAAATTATACACATTCAGGAAACGGTCGAATTCAGCGTTTCAGATGGAAAGGTTAAAATGTTTGTGCTGAATTGTATTAAATCTTTCACCAGTAAATCCTGTAGGAAGCAGAACTTTTGAAGGAACCTACTTATTCCCAGTGTCTAGGAAAGACTCCCAGAGTTTCAAAGGAAAAGGTCCATTAATCTCATTGGACAAGTGCAATCTAATAAAAGCTGCTGTTAAGTTMAGGCAACTTGGTTAAGTGTTTTCCAAATTTAGTCTATTCCCCCACAACCCAAAAAAAAATCCCTTTTTGGTCTGAAATGGAGAAGTTTTGCTGTTTTTCAGCCTGAAATGACCTTTTTTAGGAAGGCTTTGCCAGCCTTTGGGGAACCACAGCTGGGTGCTGGCAGGAGTGGCCAAGGCTCCTCAACAGCAGCTCAATTCCACCCCAGGATGGGTTTGTAGGTCCAGACCCCTCAGCAGGAATAACCCACTGTCCCCCAGCAGTGATTTCAGCTCTCAAACACAATCCAAATTTAGTTGTATAGCTTGGTTTTACCCCAATTCCATGAAAAAATCCAGAGCCAAGAAACCAGGGCCATTTCTGCCACTGACCTCCTGCTGGACCTGCTCCAGGTCACTTTGCCTCGTGACATCCCAGCTCCAATCCCTGGCAAAGTGTGGATGTGAAAGATGACTTCCTACATGAGGATGACACCAGAAAGTGCAGTGTTAAAGGTAGAGAGACAAGCTTGAAAGTTTGGTGGAGTTTAAATATTTTATCCCTTTTTTTTTCCCTTGTTGAAACATTTTGGATCAAAAATCTCTCAGGGGAAGGGAAGGAAATCAACTGACAGCAGGGCAGTATATTCACAGCATCTTTYCAAATTAGAACTGAATTGATAATTTCAGTGGAGGACTGAAAATGCACATCTGTATTTTTTAAAGGAATTTAGCATTTCTGGACTGGCAATCCAAAGCGTTGAAACTCGTGAGTTTCYCTATGGTCGCTTCAGCCTTGGCTGGGAAGGGAAATTCTCAGCTTTCTTACAAAACAAACCAAAAGCAAAACAAACCACTTTTCCTGGTGAGACTTTCATTCAATTCTGCAGACTCAGGAAGCTCCTGAGATAAGCTYCCACTCCAAGGATACGCTCCACACACTGGACCCAAGCTGGCAATTAGCAGGAGAACAGAATGCTTAATGAATTACAACATTTGGGCAGCCTGACTCGGGAGGGAAAAATAACCCAAACCTTCGCCTTGTGTTTTCTGCAGACCAATTGTGCACCTCAATAGAAGGCACCAGAGATAACAAAAACCATGCCAGTCTCCCAAAAAACCTTCTGAGGAAGTTCCCAGATTTCCTCCTTCTGAGTAAGACTGAGAAATCACAGTTATTTCTCCCTGACTTTTTTTTTTTTTACTCCTAGTTTTGGGTTTCAGTGAGAAATTCAGGAGCACTTAAATACTGAGTTAAAAAAAGCTCAWAAACCTCAAACCAGACTTTGGTTTTGTTTGGATTTGTTTTCTGATTAAGAGGTAAGTAGATTTTCATGTTATCCAAACCAATTTCCCATGAATTAGGGACTGATCCTTAGCCAGCTTTTCTTTGAAAAATCAAAACTAAATTCAATTACAGGAGCAGAAGCCAGCTATTTTTAAAACTGTGGACGCTATTGTGGTTTTATTTTTGGCTTTTGTCTCCTGTGAGTGGAAGAGGGYTTGGTTGCCATTCATCCAGGCTGCATTTAAAAACCAACAGGAGCTCCATCCCTGGTGAGCTTGCTCGGTTTTCTCCAGATGGATCTGATTTTGTGGTTGTGTTCCAACCTCATTGACACTATTGCAGCCAAAATAATTGGTGAGGCACCAACCAAACCACAAAGGAAAAGCAAGCCCAGAAAAGTGAAGAGCTAGCTCCATTTCAGAGCAACCATAGGCTTCAAAAACTTCAAGAAAACTTCTTTTGGTGTGAGTAAAGACAACTTCTGAAACCTGGAGGGGAGAGTGAAAACAGCTCAAGGCAGCTTGTGATGCCTCCAGCATGCAGCAGCTGTCCCAAAACGTTATAAAACACTGCTTGTCCTGTTTGCACTTTGGTTCAGACATGTCTAAAATTTGGGAGATATTTGGGGTGGGAGATAAAGGCAGGCTCAGCCTCTCCTCCCCATGAGCACCCAGGGAGCTCCTGCTCTCCCAGAATTCAGGGTGATGGGGCAGATGTGGCTCTTCTCTCCCCAGATTTGGTGCCATYAACCCCACAAAGGTCACACTGCCCCTGAAATTGGAGTGCCCAGGGCACCCCACACAGCAGGGAAAAGGAGGAACAGGAGAACAGCCCAGCAGCTTTGTCAGAAGGTGAGGGGGAGCAGCAATGTCAGAGCCAATAACCCCAGAGCAGAGCCTGTCCAAGGAGGAGCACCCTTATTAAAACTGGCTGCTCAGAAATGAGMTATCCATAATTAATATTTTAAATTGCCAAATCCTTCTAAACTGTGTGTTAATAGGAGGCAAAGCYGCATGATTTAAAAGCACAGCTCAAGCTGTCAGTCACTCCTGGGCACGTAGCAAAGCCTGCTGCAGGAATACTGATGAGACCAAATTCTGTGCTGGGAGAGAAGCTCCTGGAACAGCTTTGCTGGGTACTCAGCCTCCTCCAAGAGAAGGTGAGGGGTCTTTCACATGTTGGGACTGTCCTGAGAGCCACAGACACTGCATTCACCCTGAATGCAGGGAACAGAACAAAATTGGTACAGCTGATTGTCTCACTGACCCTTTTCTGTGGCTGCAAAGCTGGATTTAGCAGCAAGATCTGCGATGAACCAGGAGAGAAAAACATTCAAGAATGATTTCCCTTTACCCTTTGTTTCTATCAGTAATTCTGGTTTGCTGTTGACTGGGATGAGCTTAGTGATGGAGGAATGGCAGTTTGAATTTATCACCTTTTCCTCCTGAAGGAAGGTGAAGGCAGCACCAACTCGACCCCAAACCTTGCCTCCTTATTATATCTGCATTATTTAATAAGAAATAACATACATATTGCATCCATGATGACATCATATGTTAAAAATGCTTTAGGACAGCAGCAAAGCCAGCTCACAGTGCTTCCAAAGCCGTTTCCATGCAGTGAGGCTCAAACACCACCAGTATTCCTGACTCACCATTAGCTATCACCTTCCCTGCTCCTGTTTGGCGCCGTGGCATTATTAATCAGGGAGGAAAGAGGTCAAGGTCAGGCTCAGGAGTGGCAATCACCCCTCAGTGCCCACACAGCGATGGCCTTGCCAGTGACAGAGCACCCAGAGCACGGGGAACGTGCTCACACAGAGCAAACAAAGGTGGATCTGAACCAGCTGCCTCCCCAAAAGCCACTTTCTGGTGCCCTTTGAGCAGCAGCAGCAGCTCCCTGTTGAACATTCCTGCTGCAGATCCCTACAGACACACTCAGAGTGTCTGTTACAGCTCCAGGGTCAATGATTAACACGAGTCACCTCAGTGCTCACCTCAGTCCTGCTCACAGGGCAGGGGTGGGGTCTCCATCTCTGCTCCCCAACCCCCTGGCTGAGGCCACAGCACTGAAAGTGGCTCAAGCACCCCCCAGTCAGGTGTCACTGAAGGCTCCCGAGGCTAAATTTCCATCATGTCCATTCATTTCCAGTGCTGGAGCTGTTCTTTATGGCAACAGATGGGAGGAATGACACAACACCTGCAATAACAGAGACACCAGGGCCCTGYTCCACGTTCTCTGTCCACTTCTCCTTTCCTCCCAACAGCCTTCCAGGTGCTCCCATGGAAGGGTCAGTCCCTCATCTTTCCCTAAAGAAGGAAAATGTGAGCACAGCTGAGACTGGAACAAGGGCTGGAAGTTTCCAACAGTGTTTGCTTTGAGACATTTGCTTGGTTTGGAGGAAAAAAAATCATAAGAAGCACCTTACTTTGCTCTCTTCTATCCATCCTTTCCCCCATGTGTGGTTATTTGCACTCATTCCCAAGATGAAAACTTCCAAAGCTTTCCAAAGCATGAAACAATTAGTTTTGCATCCAAACCAAGACAGAATCTCTTTCCTGAATGATAAAATTTGCCTACTTCCTCCTGTTTTCTTCTAGGTCACCAGGAAAAGCAAATAGCATCCTCTTAATGAGGTTAATTGTTTCTGTGGAGGAGGGATTGAGCAGTGTTACCTGGCAGCCCAGAAACTGGCCCTGGAAGCAGCTCAGCCTCCAAGATTTTCAAACAGCACAGTGGTCAAGATCTGCTGTTGGCCACATTTAGCACTGCTGGGGAAACCCTTGCTGTGAAATTGCTCTTGAAATTCCAGTATTAATGCATTTCCTAACGATCACAAGGAGAGCCTACAACAACAGGACAAAGGCTGGTAAACCCCAGCARTCCCAGGGCATTAGAGAACTGTAGGTGAAGATGTTTTTTGCCAAGTTTGACCATGAAAATTGTCCAATATTCCCCCCACCCTTCCTCTCCACACCTGCTGTATCCATGACATGTTACCTTTGATGGTCTCCTTGAGTACAAATTTCACTGAAACATGGGATCAGGGGTTTTTCAGAGAAGATCACTGCATAAACTCTCTTTAACAAGAGCCTTTTTGGAATGTGCTACTCAACAAGCTTCCCTTTGAGGAGGAGCTTCTTTGAAATAAAATCACTTTGCAGAAGGTGTTATTGCTCCTCATTAAGTGTCTTTTGGGTTATTCTATGTAAATTTGATACTGAACAGAAGAAATTCTTGGAGACACCAACTCCTACCAACCCCTGGCCACAAAGCCTTCCCYGAGAAGGGCCACCTGATGTGATGAAAGGACCAGTGCTGTTTGTTTTCTTCTTCCATGCATACAATGGTGAGATTGAACATTCAGCTCTGCTGTAGCTGCTGCACAAGTAAATAGCCTGGATATTTAATTACTGCAGCACATTGCCCTGGAAAGCAATGTGAGTTGTTTTCCTGGCTGGCACACCACACCAGCTTGGCAAAAAAAAAAATCCAAAAACCATTGGAGAGGAGCAGGGATGCTGTGGAGATGGACTGGGAAGGAGCAGCAAATTTGCCTCTGTATCACCAAGAACTTCCAGAGTGATTAAAAACCAGAAACAGAGCCTTACACCCATCCATCCCCCAGAGCCCTGCTGTGCCTGGCTCCCACCTTCTTTCCAGGACAATCTCTTGGATTCACACAGTGCTCTGCAGATTTTCCAACTGTAGGACCAAGGAAAGGGAGTTTGATGCTCCCATCCCCTATAATCACAGTGTTCCTCAGCTGGCACAAACCAGCCAAACCCATGACTTGATGTGCAGCTTCCCCTGGGGGCTCTGTGTCCCCAAGGTTTGTGCAAGGAACAGCCARGCCCCTCTGCCAGCTGGGTGGTTTTTGCAGTTCAGGCAGAGTCCAGGCTGCCACACAAGTTGTGCTGAACATTTCTGTGTGCAGCTCAGGAAAAATGATGGCTCTGTGCTCCAGAAGAAAAGTGACACCCCATTAGAGAGTCTGGGGCTTTGGGGGTGCAGCAGACACGAAACCACAACTTTCCATTTTCCATTAGGATACGTAATGGAAACAAACTTTTTTTTTTTTTTATTTTTTTTAAGGCAACTGCTTGGGTGAGCAATGATTTTATTGTGCTATTAATATGATCATAAACAAGAACAACATGTGTTTATAGGCTCAAGTGCTTCACTACTCGCTCGCTGACTTGGTAGAAATCACCGTGGCATCAGTTTAAAGTGCAAAATGGAGCAAATCATTGTAGTCCTGTTGTAAAATCATCTGGGCAGGCAACCTTTGAACAAAGGCAATTGATAGAACYGAGGCAGCTGTACAACAGCAGTAAACAGAATAGCTGTCCACAAACCAGCAGACCTGCAGGAGAGCAAACACACCCCGTGCTTTGGAAGGGGAGGGAGCACCCAAGGGGCTGGGAAAGGTTTGGGAAAGAGAAGGAAAAGCTGATCTCTGGAGGTGACAGAGCTGCTGCTGGCACAGCAGGCTGGGCAGGGTGTGATGTGGCTGGAGCCAGGAGGGGTGGGACAGTGGCTGCTGTGGGGGGAGCCCATGTGCTGGTCTGATGCTCCCAGACCTCAATTTTGTGTGATCTCCTCCACTCCTGGCACCCCAAATTCAAACCCTTGTGGGCTGAGCTGGGCTGTGCCACCAGAAGGCTGTAGGAACAGGATTGAGGATGCAGCACGAGCTGGGAAGACACAAACTTTCCTGTGGGTTTTGTTCACACCTATTGTGGCAAATGCTCCTCTTTGCCATGTGATGAGGGGTACAAAGGGATGTGGATCCCTTAGGAAAGATCTTCAGAGTGGCAAATGGAGTGGGGGGAATGGCTAAATATTGCATGTGTCCCCCTGGATGTGGGTTTGCAAGCATGGGACCTGCAGTGGGGCTCCTCTGTGGGTGCCAGGACGAGGATAAAAAGAATTTTCCCTGTTCCACAGGGCTGGGCAGACACTCTGCCCCTGCCATCAGGGGATGAAGGGAACAAAAATCTGCAGGAATGGCTCCTRCCCTGGGAATGGGAATGAAAGACTGGAAGAGGCCCCCAAGAAATGAAAAACTGGCGTTGTGGATGATGTCACCCAGTGAGGGCAGGGAGTGAGCAGGAAGGAAAAATTACACATGTCCCAGTTGTTTCACTTCTTGTCCCTCTGCCTCGTTTCGTCTGTCACCAGCCCCCGGAGCATCCTGACGCCCGGTCGACGGTTACCAACAGGCAATAAATAAAACCTCTGGAGCCACTGGTGTCAACATCTTGGCATTGTTTAGGTCTCCTTGTTTGCCTTTAAAATAACTCTCCTCCTCGGGGTCACGCAGATGAAAAAGCGAGGACCCCCTGCCATCATCCATAGAAATCATCTTGCCATGACTTGTGTTGCACTGTGTCGCGCTGAGTTTTTTTTTTTTTCCTGCCTGCAAAGTTTGGAGTTTGGGGAGCTGCCCAGGAGCACTGCTCCYTACCCAGGGCTCTGCTGCCTCTTGCCAGCCTGTCCTTTGGCTGTCACCTCGGGCGCCAGCAGGTCGCCAGAGCTYGGGCCACATCAGCCATGTCCCTGACTCCCAGGGCACATTTGGGCYGCGTTTGGCGATGGTGTATCCTGCCAGCCCCGTGCCTTATCTGCTGCCTGGCTGTGCCTGGCTCTGCTGAGGATGTTGGCCAGCCASAGAGTGGAAAAACAAACGGTGGAGATGTGGATCCACGGTGAGAGCCTGGCCCTGCAAACACCGGGAGGACCTGGCGCTGGAGGGATGCCACCCCATGACCCTGGCACTGCAGCCTGGCATCATACAGGCTGCTAATGAAGCTCTGGGAGCACAAGAAGTTCACCTCCAAACAATTTTCACCCATGGGCTTTGAACCCCAGACCAGCCTCAGTGCTCCCCAGTGCTTGGAACATCTCCTTTCCTCCAGCAAGGGYTGCCTGGTGGAAATCACCCTGCTCCATCTCAGCTGAGCTGTGACTTGATGTCAGATTCACTCTCCCTGATCCTCTTTAGCCTGYTGTTTATAATAAAAATCAAGCGATCCATCTCTTCTGACAAGAGGAAGAGTTGCTCCAGGAAGCCCTGGACAGGTCAACTTCTATATTAAGGAACTATTACTTGACAGTTTCCTGGCCATAAATAGCTGAAAAGCCAGGCTGGGGAATTTATTTAGAAATAACAAATAAARTAGGCCATGAGTAACTTCATGACCYTCATGACCTTGCTCCCTCATCATCTCCCACCCATCTCCCCTCTTCAGTATTGTCTTCTCCTCATCCCCAGGTTCTTTGCGATTTTCAGGATCCCCTTTCAGAGCACATCTCCCCATTTCCCACTTCTGAGATGCTGCAGAAACATGCTATTGCCAATTTTTGGAAGTGTGATGTGGGTTTTGCATCACTGAAGGTCTTCTGCTACAGCACAGCTCCAAGAAATTGTTTTCTACTTGGCCTTCATTGAAGTAATTAAAAAGCAATCTGCTCTGCATGGCTGAGAGCTGGAAATCCTCCACTCAAAACATCCCCAAAACTGGATTCAAACAAATACACCTCCAACACAYCCCTTATTTTTCAGTTCCTCAAGCTTTTTCTTAAGCTTTGGAGGACTGAGTTCCCATTTCCTAATGCTCAGACTTGGCAACATCAAAACCAACCAGAAAATACAAAAGAAAAAAACCAGCATTTTAGTATCCTTTTTATTATTGGGAGGTTTTGACCATTTTTGTCATGTYGTTTGCCTAAAATAATAATAAAAACCTCTTTGTTTGGAGCTGGAAGGGGAAGAGCAGCGTGTTTATTTCAGTATGACTCATCAGCTCAGTGTTGATATGCAAAACGCTTCAGAAGCTAACACTCTATAGAGATGATCGTTTTTAATATAAAACAGTAAATGTTTAAAACAACCATTGCTTTTTTTTTTGTTTTTGTTTTTGTTTTTCTCTCTTTTCTTCCTGTTGCGGCCAATAAAACATACGGTAGGCCACGTAGCTTACATTTTAATAAAATTAAGTTATTTGGTGCCATGTTATTACAGTCTTTTATTGGAAAGTGGAATAAATTGCACACGGTGGAGTCATAGGAGGGAGAAATCACTGCGAATAAACATAGATTCTGGGACGCATTTATTTGCTGGTTTCATCTCAGAGGAGGAAGGCTTTCCCTGGGAAAACAGAGACGGCCCTGGGTCGAGTTTTTTGGGGATCTGGTGCCACTCTGGGGTCATTCCAGCCCCGTCCAGCTGGCGTTTTCCATGGGCATCCTCCAAGAGAAACCTGTCCCGTGGCCGTGGCTGGACACGGCGCCGTCCCGAGGCGCTGGGGTGGCTCATCCTCCTGCCCGCCAGACAGCCCCAAACATTGGTCCCGAGGCTTTCTGCTGGAGGCTGGGGGTCCTAGGCCAGTGCCAGGGCACACCAGGAGTCCTGCCGGAGGGGCACGCTCAGCCCRGGCTGCGGGGCCATGCTGCCGGGGGAGAAGGTGTAGTCCTCGGGCTCGAACTTGAACTCGCCGTGGCCGCCGGCCAGCGCCTCGTCTGACTGGCTCTGTGCCTGCCCGAGAGGGAAGAGAGGGGCTTTAGGGAGCCTGGCATTAACCACTGCCCCTTGTCGTTATGCAGAGTAGGATTGGGATGGGTCACAAACAGGGTGGGTTATCCCTGATGCTACAGCTGCCCTTCACAGGCAGGAAAGGCGCTACACMCCCTGCAATCACAGTGACCAGGCAGGGAGGAGGCACCCAGGGMCCATCTGCATTTATTGGTTAAATATGTCTGATTTGGAGATCTTTAGGTGCATGTATATTTTTTCAGAGTGCAGCACAAACTGGATTTCTTGGTTTCAAACAAAAAATAACCCATCCCATATGGTGTAACTGTGGCTGTGACGGGCCCTTGGGTGCTGGGGTTGAGTTTCCCTTCCATGTACACCTTTCCAGCTAAGGAAGGGCTTGGACTCACATAAAGATGGTGCTGGGCCAAAAAATTTTGATGAGTGGGTTGATTTAGAACTTTTTTTCTTTTATCAAGATAAAATATCAACCAGCCCCAAGGAAAACTTGGGACAAAACAGGGGCCTCTGACACCAACACAGCTCTGCAGCCATGGAGCACCTCAGGGCTRTAAGTGCAGATGACACATGCCCAGGGAGCCTTTTCTTGGGATCTACACAGCATTCCACACTGGGCTGATCTTCCCAGCTCAGCAGGGTTGTGACTCCCACGATTTCATGGCAGGAGAAGGGAATTAAGCTCAGCTCTGCACTGAAGCWTTTTCACCACCTCTGGCCAGATCCCCACGGCAGAATGAGTGATCTGATGGGAAGCCAGCAGGCTGGAGACCTTTCTCCTGCACATCATTCTCCCTGCTTTCCTCAGCCTGAGGGAGCCCACAGTGCAATGAATTAATTGTTTAACCTCATTAAGGCCCCCCATCATGGTGGGTGGGGATCCCCCACCCCAGAAGGTGGGGACACTGGGATACTGGGGACACTGGGGACACTGCTCCTTACCTGGGACACCGCCACGATGGTTTGTCCGGGGTACTGTGAGGTTGTGCTGGGCTCTGACTTTAAAGTGACCGTGCTGTCTGAGGTGGCAATGGAAGAAGGGGAGTTGGTGGCCGAAGTCGTGGATCCTGTAAGACAGTTGGTAGAGGGCAGTGAAGCAATGTAAGTGCAAATCTGCTCTTTTTAAAGAAATTTATATTTTAATGGGAGCCATGACATCTCATGGCATGGCTCTACTGTTCTTTTTCTACCACATCTCTGTCAGAAAAGGCTTTGTATTTGGCTGTCAAGAGGATGATGGAGGAGAAAGGAAYCCTTTCAAAATCTGGCAGTGTATTTTTCCCAATTTAGCCCAAATCAGCTCAAACATGAGCACTGCTGCACTGGAGCCGGGTGCCCACAGCCCAGAGAAACCTCACAAGGATGTGACAGCACTGAGATTTCCCACCAAGCATCCTTCTTCCACAGTGTTTATGCAAAAATACAGGCCCTAGATGTAAAGCAATCATCAAGGGGAAAATCACATTATTTTCTAATTATTGTAATTTTCTGCAGAAAAGGAAACATTGAAGTGAACTGKGCTCCAAGCCCCCAGGATGGATGATAACAGCACTGTACCTGTTGAGGCTTTGCCTTTGGTAATGTTTTTAGGCTTCCTTTTCCTCGTCTGGATGCTTTCCTTTTTCATGGCCAGAGGTCGTGGTACCTTGACATTAATGAAGTTTGGAATCATTAATATTGTATTTTATTCAGCTCCCTCCCACGTGTGTTGCTGTCCTATTTATGTGCTGTAGCTCATGCAAAGCACCTAAAGTCCTTGTCCTTCACTAAGAGCTATTTTTCTCTGCATCAGGCCTTGGCTGGAAGATGTATAAGGCTAAGAGCTAAGGCTTTCCCACAAATTTTGTTTTTTCCTTTATTTTCTATTTTTTCTTTTCCTGATTTATTAGTGACCTTTATGACAGGGCCCCATTAAATTACAGTGACAGACTGAGAGTCTGCAGGGCTCACAGGGAATGGGCACGGGGTAAAGAGGCTTCAGCCTTTGTGGCAGAAGTTTGAATCACYCTTTATGGAGGGATGAAATCTCCAGTTTGGCTGATGGGGTGTCACCATCAGCTCCCATCCTCTGTGGGTAAATGCTATCAGCCAGCTCCATGTGGGCTCCTCAGCATTCTTTGCACATTCTTAATTAGTACTGAGAGAAGAAATATGCTCCTTATCTCAGTTTGGGTTTGGGGAGCTGCAGCCTCCAGCTACTGCAGCCTTGTACACTTTTCTTTCATGGAATCCTGGTGTGGTTTGGGYTGGAAGGGATCTTAAGGATCKTGTAGCTCCAGCTCCTCTGTCACAAGCAGGAACACCTTCCACTATCCCAGGCTGCTCCMAGGCTCATCCAGCCTGGCCTKGGACAYTTCMAGGSATGGAKYATCCACACYCCTGGGCAAGCTGAGAGCATCCCAGTATCCCTCAGCTTCATCCTGGGGAGCCCCAGTGCAGTGAACTTTCAGCTGTTCAGGGAGACAGGACTGGGATACAGGCTGATCCCTCCAGAGCTGATCCCTCCAGAGCTGATCTCCCAGACCTGCTGGGAGATCCCAGCAGGAGACCCCAAACCCCAGAGGGTCCCTCCCGTTGGGGACACACTCCTCACCCCGTGGAGCTTCATGTAGAGCCCGCAGGCGTTGCAGACGGGCTCGCCCTCGGCGTTCCTCCTCCACAGGGTGGTGTTGGTGGTGTGGCAGTTAGTGCAACAAAGGCCAGCACGTCTGGATGAGGACTGCAAAACAAGCCAACAAACACGTGAGTGCACACACAGGAGCCAGAAACGGGGAAGATTCACATAAAAATGAGATCTGCAAGTACACCATATTCCCAGAAAACGTGAAACGCACATGAGAGCCAAACTGATCAAAGAAATTACATTCGAATGAGATCACTCTAATTTGCAAGTGTTTGTTTTAGTTTTTTGTGGGTTTTTTTGGGGGTTTTTTTTTGGTTTTTTTTGGGGTTTTTTTTCCTTGAGATTGATAAACCTGGAAGATATCCTTGCATCTCGTTTCACAAAATTCCAACAAATCTGCTGGAAACGATCAGGCCTCAGAGCACAGAGAAGTTTCCTCCAGGAGATCCACTCAGGTGGAAAAAGAGATGGAAAATGCCAGCAAGGCTTTAAATGCATGAAGAAAACTCATGCTTTAAGTGAACTCTTCTGTTCTCCTGCATTTAGAACTACCACTAATGTTAGCATCATCCCAATTAATCTCTAGTTTAAGACAATTGGAATCAKTTGGCTGAGCTGAGCAGAACCAAACTGAACTGGTCCATGGTGCGACGAGGGAGGTTATTCTTCACGTCTCACAGATAATCTGTTCTCTTACAGGCTGCAGAAACACCCTGCAGACATTAATTAATGACATATTTTGTGAGTGCAGTGATTGCTGGCTCTGAAACATTCATAATTCCAAATGCAGAAGGAAAATGTTCTGGCAGAAGCAGCAAATTCATTTCTGACAACTTCCCTCCAAACTGCTGGCAAATTCACATCTCTCTTTATACAGATCTGTCAGCTCAACAGGTATTTCATTTGAGAGTCTTGTAACACCAGGTATTGAAACTATTTTAATTAAAGACCTTGTTAAGTGTAAGATACCTGTGGCATAAGTAATATCTCAGGTTCTCCWCATTCAGGTGCCTAAATAAGTCCTTCAGCTATCAGAAAAATTGCTTTGAATCCACTCAAAAGTGGACAAAAGGCGATGCAGGCAATAAAAAACTCCCTGTTTGYYTATTTTTCCATTATTTCTTGATATMCTGACTGAGCAATATAACGAATGAGGTGAGATGAGTAGRAATAAAAATGAAATGTTTTTACAAGGTTAGCAGTCAAGTAAAGATCAGCTTTGAGTTTCGAGAGGCACAAATGACATGCCCTAGGATTGATTCRCTCGTTGCTCAGCAAAGAGGACTCAGCAACTATTTGCAAATAATGGCATCGCTTTGGGAATTATTCAGCTTGCAAGAAATAACCAGGCAAAAATGATAACACACCAAGGTGTGAGCTGACAAGCCTGGCACAGAGGATGGGACAGCAATTCTTGTCCCTAATATGGGACGTGGTGGCGCAGCAAGATCCTACAGAGTGCTCTCAGAGCCTTTCAGCTTCCAGGGCTGTGCCACTGCTCCATTCCAGGAGGGACCTCGGCTCTGATGGGAGCAGAGGGAGGTGCTGAACACCTGATGGATGTGAGGATTCTGAGATTCAGCTCCTGCTGTGGGTGAAGATGGGAATTTGGAGGCATTCAGCCCTGGGACATCTGTGCCTGCTGCAATCTGTCCTTGCCTGCAGATGGGGAAAGACCAGTGCAAAGCCCTTCGCAAATTCTCAAATTCTCTGGGCCACCACATGCTCCTGTGAGGGAGGGACACTCTCCCAGTTTCACAGGATGCTTTGTCCACAGTTTGCAGATGAGGTGACAGTGTGCCCTGTGGCTCTGGTTGCCCAAGGGCCATGCCCACCCTGCCAGCACTGTGTCATGGGCCTCCTGCTGGGACAGTGACAAGAGCTTTCTATGCATCCTGAATGCCACTCTGCAGTCTGGTGCCTCCTCACACAGCCAGGGAGAGGAGAAACCACCCTCCACCACCAACATTACAAATTAAACCTCAGAAACCCCATGAGAACCTGCCCCTGCACCACAACCTGGCGAGAGACAGTCAAGGCTACTGCTGCTCACTGAAGGACGAGGGTACAATACATTATTGCTGGTTTCCCAGCAATTCTCCCGAAAGAAAATGCATTTCTGCCTGCCTCCACCCTGCTGCCTTTGTACCATGCTGACCTTGTCTAGGAAGTTGTTGACTTCAACATTGTGCTCAGTGTTTATTTATACAAATGCACCATACACTCAAACAAAAACTCTTCACGGACCTGGCTTGACAGCCAAGTGCTGCTGATAAGCTCAGGGAATGGTGAGYTGGTGCCTATTGAATTAACTGCGTGTGAGAGATGCTTGGAGAGCCCAAAAGTTTCAGAGCCAGCAGGGCAGGTCCTTCCGAGGGAGACCAAGCTGTCAGAGACTTTGCTTCACCTCCTTTTCAAAGGTGGAAAAAAGCCACAGCAGGTTTCACAGGGAAAAGAAAAAAAAAAAGCCACTGAAACCCCAGATTGAATCAATGTTTCTCTGCCTGCATCTCCAGCAGATTTGAGGGGATCTGTGGTTTACAGAAAAGAAGTTGTAGCAGAGTGTGCTGAGATATCTGAGCTCAGCCCCTGAAAGGAGGGAGATCCGACGCTCAGAGCTGAAGGCAGCAGCAGCCTCTGAGATTTGCCTTTGTTACTCTGGCTCTGGGCAAACCCTGRAGAATGAGGGAGCAGCAAGAACTGAAGGGCAGAAAAAAACCAAGGCCTGCATCACGAGGTGGCTCTAGGATCCTTTCAGACTCTCCCATCACCACCTTCCTCAAAAATGTCACCAAACACATTGCGCGCTGCAAACTGTAGAAAAGGACAGTTGAAAAATATCTCTTAGGCTGAGGTGGAAAATATATCCTCTAGGCCAAGCTGGAAAAATTCAGATTAGAAAAATTCAGGTCAGAATTATGCTGCATCTGCCCCCTGTGCTGCACTGTACAATGCAGAACTCCTCCTAACAGAGGGGAATTGCACAGGTCATGAAACTCCACTGGCTGCTCCTGGTTTCAAAAGGGATTTGACTTTTCAGACTGAGTCTAAGATATCACCTTGTGAAACACACCAAGAAATTGGCTAGAAAAGGTGCTGCCTAAAATAAAGAGTTKTCTCCATCCTCCTCTCAAGCAAACCCTTTCTCCTGAAAGCCACAGCGCTTTGAATCCAGACACAGGATGGAGCAGAACGGCTGCCCCTGCTGCATAGAAGATGTTGCCCGTATCTCAAAAAAAAAAAAAAAAAGAAACTAAATGAAAAATGAAGTGGAAACTACACTGCTAGTGCTCTCCTTTCCCCGTGCAGGAGCAGGCTGAGCTGCAGGACATCATTCCTGCAGTGTTATCTGGGCCATGTGGTGCTCTCTTCTGGGGACTTTGCTTTGTGAAAACAGAAGTCAGAATAACTCCCAGCGCAGTGTCTACGTACAGAACAAAGGTCGTAACGTAAAGGACACAAGCAACCATTTTTCCTTGCYGTGTCTGTATTTCACTGTGCTGTGAAAGCCAATTTCTCCATTCCTACAGCCATGGAGTGTCCCTGACATTCACAGCTCTGCCCTCTGAGTTCACCTGGCACCCTCTTGTTCATCACCAGTAAACCCTCTCCTTCCAATGGGACAGAATTTGTTGCAACACAGCATTTTAAACCCTTGGGAAAATGCAAAGTTTTAAAATGTCTTGTCCCAAAGTCAGGATGGAAAGTCAAAATTGCAGCCTTTTTTTCTAATTCATAAACCAAAATCTCCTCAAGTATTTCAACCCTARCAAAATGCTTCCCCTGGACAAGAATCAGCTTTTTCATTTGAGCTTTATCATTATTGTATTTATTGGCAAAATAATAAAAAAGGTGGGAAATGCTTTGGTAATTTCCAACTACATTTGCTCATCCCTGGGAAACAGTCTCAATTCTGCAAACTAGCATTTTCCATCAGAAAACTTTGTTGAAATGTTTGTTGAAAAATGTCTGATGGGTGCTGTGGATGAGGCTCAGGAAYGGCTGCCTCCCTTCTCATGTGCTGAAACAAATACAGAATAACAGCGAGATATCTCCAATTCCCTCGGGGAAAAGCTGCTCAAAAGACCCCAGAAATTCATCCAGTGASACATCTGGATGCCAGTCTGAAATACAGAGTTGGATTTGAACTGGTTTGCATCTCTCTTTATGCATGAAATTTTTTTTTACTTTTTTGTCTGAAAAATTTAGCAGTGTAACTCTGAGATTTGCGGCACAGCAGCGACCAAGGGTTCAGATTTAGTGTCATCACTAATTAAAAAATTAAATTTAATTAAAAAAGACAGAAGGATTTTGGAGAGACAGGACAATCCAGTYTGATAATGCTAAMTGATTCACAGAAATGCCTTGATTTWAACGTAATGAACAAAACAGGGGGATTTTCCATGGAGTTACTACTCATTTAATTTTGAAAATCCAGAGCAACATTTCTGGAGGTCAGAACCAGAATGAAACATCTTGCTCAATCTCAACCTTTTCTTTTTTTCCCTCCTGATTTTCTTACACAGAAACCTGTCACTGTTGGGTTATTGCTCATAATTTGTTTTGCAATACAAAAAATAACTGCAGGAATATTTTCACCCCGAGTGAAAGCCCAAGGAGCTCCCAGCTGTTCCCCAGCACGGCTCCAACAAACATCCTGTTTGTAATGATGCCGTCTGATGACAAGCTCGAAAACCAAAACTGTTACCACCAAATTTAAACATCCCAAAGCAACTCCANAAAAAAAAAAAAAAAAAAGGACGCGCCTTTCCTTTCTCTCCACGGGATCCCAATTGGAGGAAGCCCAATATTACACTGACAGAGGGAATTAATGCTTTAACCAGCAGGGAAAGTGGGAATTGCCAAACCCCAAGTTTTCCCCTCAACAGTGGGGAACTGGGCTCTATCCTGCTCCCATTGTGAGCAGCCACAAACACGCTGGGCCAGCTCAGGAGCAGCCCTGCCTCCTGTTCAACCGCCCTGCCTAGACTGTGTGTGTCTGCATGGAGAACTCGGAAATAATAATAATAATAATAATAATGATGATGATAATAATGATGATAATAATAATACTAATAATAATGATAATAATAAAAATAATAACAACAATAACATACAAAGCATTGCACCCGTTTCAGGAACAGAGCCAGGGGAAGCCCGCAGGGTCCCCACCACACGCAGGGCTGATTGTCCCCTCTCGGCTCTGCTGCAGATCCTCCGTGCAGTCCCGGGACCCCTCCGGTCCCTGTGGCCCTGTCTCCACCGCCAGGGAAGAAACCCCTCTCTCTTCATCCCGTTCCCCCTGATCTCAACTGGTTCTGCACCTCAACAAGGGTGTCCTGGCACTTTATTTGTAGGAGGACAGGGAGCCAAACAGACCCTAAAACAAGCACAGAGACCCCAACAGCACAAACACCGTGACAGCACCCCAATTCCTGCCCTCCAGCCAGCCCCGAGGGGAGCAATCCCGGCGGGGTTCCCTCTCTTACCAGCCTCTTCTGCGGCTTGAGCGGCCGGTTGATGCCGTTCATTTTGTGGTAGAGCCCGCAGGCGTTGCACAGGTAGTGCCCGGTGCCGTCCTTCCTCCAGAGCGGTGTGGACATGGCTCCRCAGTTGACGCATTCCCGGCCATCCCCCGGGAATTCCTCCAGGTACTCTGGAACAAACGCCCGCGGTGTGAGGGTCAGGAGCCATCCCCAGMTCCCGGGGATGTCCCCGGGGACCCTGCGGGAGAGGGTCTCCCATCCTCTGTGTCTTAATTCTAGGATCAATCCCGGTGCAGAGGGGGTTTACCTCCACCCTGCCACGTGAAAACAAACCCCTGTTTTTCCTCCACGCCTTAATCTTTTAATATTTTGCTCAAAGACAGCAGATTCCCCCATCCCTTCCCCGAAAAAGCTCCCAAGGGGCTGAACGCGGCTGGGATCTTCCTGGGATGGGGAGCCGCAGGGCGAACAGTGGGAGGGTGCGGTGTTATCCCCGGGTGCAAAACTAAATGGGAGAGGGGGCAAAATGGGGCGATTCTCCTGAMTTCGCTGATGAACCACCCCCAGCCGCCGGGCGGTGGGGTCGGCCCAGCCGGGGAACACTCAGGACTGCCCGCGGAGCGATGCGGGGCTGACACCCGCGGGGCTACCGGGCTTCCCGGGAGAGCATCACCGGCCGCCAACGGCYCCAATTCCTAATGCTAATTCCACCTAAGAGGCTCTTCCTCACTTTTTCTGTCCCCAGGRAAAAAAAAAMAARTTGCCGGGAAGAAGCCGCGGAGCACCATCCGCGATCCATCCCTGCCCCGAGCGCGGCTCAGCAGCAAACGGGCAGCCCGGAGCGAAACCCGAAACCGGGGACCCCTCAATCGAGAGTCAGTCTTTTTCCTCCTACAGCTTTTCTTCCTCTTTAAGAAAAAAAAAAAACAACAACATATTCTTCTCGGTCTTTTCTTACTAGGAAAATTAGCTTTTAATTTTTTTTTAATTAAATCTTCAATCAGATTAACGATGCAACTCAAGGAAAAAGAAAAAGAGCAAAACTTTAAAACGGGGAAATGGAAAATAGAAATAAAACGTAAAGAGRAAGATTAAAAAAAATGCTGTAATTCATTAAATAAAAATAAATATTTAAAAAAAAAGTTTAAGCTACTTGAGAGAGTTTACACTATCTAAGAGCCAAAATAAACGACAGAGAGGACGGCAGCCGCTCTCCTGGATTCTAAAGCACCGAATTCAAAGTGCAGAAAAGATTTCTGAGGCATCGCCTCCCTCATCAGGACGACCCCTTCTCGCACAATGCCACGGATTTTCACAAAGAGAAAATCCTGGGAAGAAACCACAGCCCAGCAYCTCCGGCATGGGAGCAAAAGCCGAGCCGGGAGGCAGCTCGGTGGGGAGGGGGATGCTTCTCTGCTTTAACTTTGTTCTTGGGGTGAAGATAAGATAATTCSGTTCACCACAGCAAAGATGATAACGCGGCTGAAATCTTGAAGTGGCTTTTAAAGGACTTAGCAAACCACAGCCGGAGGAGGCTGGTGAAATGCCCCTGGGGTTATAAACCCCGCGCACGAAGAGTCCTGTTAAATCAAACCCAAAACTTTATTTGCTCAGAGCTTGGTTTAAAAGGAGTCTCGGTGTGGATGCAAAGGAATTGAAGTTTATTGTTCAACGCCTGAGCGCCTTTCGGTGTCTCCCCAAAGGCCGCAGAGCGATGCAGCTGCGGACCTGTTTGGGCRAAGGCGAATGAGGAGCCCGAGAGTCTGTTCAAATATAAACTAATTTACCACAATAAATTACTTAAAAGGAAGGGAGCTATAAATCTGCCCCGCTAATTTAAACACAAGGGTAAGTATTGAAGCACAGGCACAAAGTCGATATTGTGGGAAGGAGATATCGCAGGGGTGGTGGTGGGGTGGGGAGGGAAGGGGTTGAACGGCCTCTGCTCCTCTGTCCTCCCGGGGAATTGCTCTGCTTTGAAACGTGGTCTTTGCCCTTCTTGTCACACACACAGCCCCCTCCCTATCCCACCTCTGTCCAGGGTCAGCTGCACATACCCTGTTCCCAAACCATCTYCCCATCCCTGGATAAAATCATCTTCTCCTCTCCCGTCGGGGATGCCAGCGGGACAGGGCCGCCGACACGGTGGGGGGATGGGGATGGGGTTTGGGATAGGGATGGGGTTTGGGATGGGGATGGGGTTTGGGATGGGGATGGGGTTTGGGATGGGGATGGCTCCCACCCGGCTCCCCGAGACGTCGCTGAAACGCTGCAGTGACCTACCGAAAGTGGACCTGCGGCCGGGCAAGGCCGCCTGCCTGGTCTGCAGGCTGTGCAGCACGCTGCTCTCAAAGTGTCCGGCCGTCCAGGAAGGCGGTATCTCGGGGGTCACGTAGGCGGGGTAGGGGCTGGAGTAGGACCCGTTAACGGAGCGCACCAAGGCGTTGCCGTACTGCTCCCGGCCCCCGCCGCCCAGCAGCAGGGGCCCCTGGTAGGCGCCGTCGCGGCCCGAGGGGCTGCTGCCCGGCGGGCTGTGCGAGTACGAGAAGCCCGACGGCGGGTGGGGGCTGCCGGCGTTGAAAGCCGCGGCATCTCCGCCGCTYTGCCCCCAGCCCGCGGGGTTGCCGAGGTGGCTCTGGTGCGGCTCGCAGCCTTGCAGGTAGGGCAGCGTCTGGAGGACGGAGGGCACCCGGGTGGTGGGCACGTAGACGGGCGAGCCGGCCGACGAGTGCAGGAAGTTGCTGGAGTCGTGGGAATAAGCCGACTGGCCATGGTTGGGGGTGAGGGCCAGACCCTGATACATGTTCCGTTCCGTTCCTGGCGGCGGCGGCTGCTCAGGGCCCGGCCGGCTGCGGCCCGGCGGTGCCGCGGGGCTCACTCACGGGAACCTGCAGGAGAACCGAGAGCGGCAGGCTGAGACCCCGCACACACCGGGCACCCGACGGCCTCTCCCGCCGAAAACACCTCTTGCCTG
>NW_026623660.1:158130-232509 GCF_030028575.1 Malurus melanocephalus | reverse complement strand
CGCGGCGATAACTAACCCCCTTGGAACGAGCACCCCTCCAGCACCTTCCCCCGCCCCGCCGCCCGCCAGGGCACCTCCAAGGGGCCAGAAAAACACTCCAACAATTAATTTTTTTTTTTTTGGAACTCAGGGCCTGGAGCGCAAGGGGCCTTGTCGACCGGGACGCGGCCGGCTGTAGCGCGGCCCCTTGGGTTCCCTGTGGGAACAGTGTCCCGACGGACCTGGGCAGTGGTCCAGGATCGGGAGCATCCCCAGTGTTCCCCAGCCACCAGCGCTGCAGCTTTCTTGTTAAAAAAGCGCCATAACCCTCGGGCAGGCCTCTCCGTGAGGGCGGAGGGCTCGAATCGCCGAACCCCGCAAGAGCATCCCTCCCYGGCCCGCTCCTCCCGCACAGGTACTCACATGGCAGCGTGCCGGGAACGGAGCCGGGCATGGCCGTGGGGGCATGGAGCTGTGCTCAGACCATCCAGGGCAATCCCAGGWAGATAAAAATARTAATAATAAAAAATACAATAAAGTTCGCGGGGGAGGGAGGGAGGAGAAAAAAACAAACCGGCAGGACCCCCTGTCAGAGCGGGGCTGCCCTCCCYCGCTGTCCCCCCTCTCGCCGCCCCGTCTCCCGTGGGTGCGTCCCTGGCTGCGCCCGGCGGGGAAGTGGCGGCGGCGGTGGCGGCTCCGGCTCTTTACGGCGGCCCCGGTGCGGGCCGGCCCACGTGACGGCCGGCGGGGCAGCCCCGGTCCCGGCCGGGATTGGGCGCCTCCCGGCTCGGGGGGACGGGATAAATCCCGCCGGCTCCGCTCCCGGCGGGGGGGACGCGCCCGCAGCCTGCCCCCGGCGCGGGGCCGGGCGGAGCGGGGCAGGATGCGGCCCCCAGTGCCCCCCGCACCGCCCCGGGCCCGCCGGCCGCCCCCGAGGAGGGCTGGGGGTGTCCGCCCGCCCCCGGGGACGGCAGGGGGTGGCTCCCTCCCCGCTGCGTTTCTGGGGTTCGCTTCCACACCCCATCCGGAGGGGATGCCCCCCCGCCCCCGGGAGATGCTGGCGAACACACCGAAAACTTCCCGGCGGCGATTTGGTAGCAAAGAATGAGAGCGAGTGSTTTTCTGCTCCGGCTCAGTTTTGACATAAACCCCATCCTTACGGGGGAAGGGGCGTCTCAGCCTGGCTCCGACCCGCCCCGACTTTCCCTAGCGGCCCAGGGCCCGCCGAGTATGCGGCGATGCTCGCAGCCTGCCCGTTCCGGCCGTGCCCGGGCTCAGCGCGGGTTTGCCAYGTTCGGAGAGCAGCTCTCCGACCCCTCACCGTCCCGTCGAGGCTGCCCCGCTTCCAGGCGCTCTGCTCTTCCCCGGGGGCAGCAGCAGAGAGAAGGGTCCTCCTCCTTGCAGCCCYCCCGGCAGGGTCGCGCTGGCCTTGCGATGGGGACAAAAAAAACAAAAACCTTTCCCCGCTGTTCCCCGTCGGTGCGACCCGGGAAGGGACTTCAGAGGGGAAGGAGCTCCTAGCCCCAGCTTCCCGCTTACCCCGGGTAATTCAGCCGATTTAACTCTCCTCCAGCAAGGAAATAATTCCATCGTTACCGGGATTTATCCCCGGAAATTATTGCGCCTTTGCCCAAAGTCGCAGTGCCTCTCTCCCCTGCCGGGGAAACGGGCAAAAAGAAACACTCGGCGAATCTCGCCTGCCGCTCGTTCCATCTCCGGGTGGACAGAATTTTCTCTCCCGAAGGCCTCTACTGACTGGGTCGGGCCCCGCTGTGCCCCAGGACCCCTCCGGTTACTCAGCCCGGCGCTGCCCGCCCGTGCGGTCCCGGAGCCCGGGGGAGCCCGTCCAGCCTCCCCTCCGCAGGGACCAGCGCTGCGGGAAGGGTGGGAAATTTCAGCTCCAAAATAAACTGGTGCAGGAATGCCAGCTATTTCCCTCGGAATAATGCGACGCAACTGGCTGGAGATGTATTTATTTGCTCGCGAAAGCGGCCGTTTACGGCTCGCAGGGTATCCCTGTGTCCCTGTGCCCGCGGAGCAAAAGAAGAAAACAAAACCAAAACAAACTGCCCCCTCCCCTCCCAAACAAACAAAGAAAAAAACAAAACAAAGAAAAGGAGAAAAATAAGGGAAAAAAATCTTTTTAAAAAGCAGAGAAATATTTTTTTTTTAATGTGAAAAAAGCTATAGAAAAAGAAAATAAAAATCCGAGGAAGCCCCAACCCCGCGGCAACACGGATAAAAYCGTCCCTATAGAAAACCAACCTCAACCCCTTCGTTGCTGTGGCTGAGCCACCGCTGGAGTTTCCTTCGTTTCGTTTCGCGTGGGTTTCCAGATTTTACAATTTCAAGGTGTTACTTAAGTATAATTTATTATACATATATTTTTTAAAGTGCGTACGAACTGCCCTCTCCGATCTCTTCTGGCGTTCAAATAAATGTGAAAACATTGAARTAAACGAGGCGCTGCTAAACCCGCSGAGATGTACCCGGTGAGCGCGTTCACGGCGGAAGAAACCGCCGTGCGCGAAAACCTTCCCGCGGACCTGTGGCGTGTCTGTGGTCAGACCCATCCATCTGTTGGGGTTTTCTYTTGATTTTTTAAACTATTTTTTCARTGTWTTTRCTCCTCCTGTGGTGTCRGGCTGCCGGGCTCTCGCCCCRCCGAGGCCSCGGCGGGTCCAAGGAGCGGCTCCTCCCGCAGCAGCGCCCGCGGGCGCGGAGCAGCGCTGGGACAGGTGCCCCCACACCGGGGATTGCAGCACCCTCGGCCGCAGCCACTGCCGGACTGTCCCCATATTCCTGTCCCCAATGGACACCGGGCCGGGCTGGTGTCACCCACGCGTGAGGACTGCGGGTGGCTCTCCACGGTTTGGGGGGTTTGTAGAATTTTGGGTGTGATCGGTAACCGGGGGGCAGGCGGGGGTCCCTCTGTGAGGAAGGCCCGGGTGGGCGATGGTTTAGATGAAGGGGGAGGGCAGTGCCAGCGTGGCAGCGGTGGCAGTGGCGATGCCCCGTCCGCAGCTCTCGCTCTGCGCCCGGGGAAGTCACACCGGAGTGGGGGACACGGGGAGCCCGGACACTCCCGGTGCTCGCTGCCCCACCGAGGGCACCCCGACGTGGCGGCTGGACACGGCTGCCCAGCTCAGGGAGAGGGTTAGATACAAAAATCGTAACACGGCACCGGTGCGGGTGATGCCCGGACACCCCCATCCCTCTCTCCCATCCCCGTCAGGAGCTGGGRCCTCTCGGGAGAGGTGTCCTGGCGGTACCTCCGGGAGCTCTGACACCGCTGCACGGCCCTTGCTGGGCTCTCGGTCCGTTCGACGGGCTGAGCCGGACCCGGTCTGCTCTTCCCGGGGGGTGCGACCGCTTTTTTTGAGGGTGTTAGGAAGGGATCGATCTCTTCCTAAAGGTTTCCCGCACACCGCATCGCACCGTCCGGGCAGAGCGGGACTCCGGCTGAGTTCCAGAGGGGCCGGTGCGGCTCGACACGGCCCCGAGGGAGCTCTGACCCCTCCAGGTGAGGCTCCCCCGGGCCGGGACAGACTGCCCGGCGCCCCGGCCCCTCGGCCCTAATCCTGCTCCGGCTGATTTGTGAGTCCTGCGCGGGGCGGACGCGTGGGAGCGTCCTGCGCGGTCCCGGAGGGGGCTTTTAGCTCCCCYCTCCGCCAAGGAAAAGCCGGGGGAGAAAAAACCCAAAAGGCAAGTGGAGACAGAAGGGCAGGAACGTTCCCGCTCCTGCTGCACCGGGCAGGGAAACAAGGCTCACCCCAAGCGTGGAAACTACGGTTACCCTTCCCCTCAGTGCACCGGGAGGTGACAATTAATTATGTCCCCTTTCCTTCCCCTGGATGCAACATCCTCCCCCGGAACTCAGAGGCGTCTCGCAGCCCCCTGCCCTCGGGGATGCCCGGGAGGGTGAACTCCGGCGTTAAAATCGAGTCCCTCATCCGGGTTCTGCCCTGGATCGCCCGCCCAGCCCGCACCCGGCCCCCTCCGATCCCTCCGTCCCGATGCAAAGGGAAACCCATGGTGTATTTCGTCCTTTCAGCCCCGATGGGCGGTATCGGCTGCTCTCTGACTCTGCACAGCAGAGAGCCCCTGCCCGTGAGAGATGGACAGGAAAGCACCAACAGGGTCTGCATCTCCTGCATCCCCTGCTTCCCACTGCCGGCACATTCCCAAATCCACATTCCCCAATCTGTATCCTCCCCCCAGCCCCTTCCTACCCAGTCTCCAAGGGATGGGCTGGTCCCTGCCCAGGAACCAAGCTCGGTACCTCCTGTGTTTGAGACCAGGCTGATTCCTGATGCAATGAGGAGAAAAGTGATGGACACAGCCAGGGCAGGGGGAGGCCCCATCCAGCTCCAGGCTGTGGGCAAGGACTGAGCTTCCTCAGCCCAGCCAGGCAGGGACAGAAGGGTTTTGTGCCTGGAAGAACGAGGGGATGCCAGAGGGCTGTGTCTCAAAAGGGTTAAATAAACAGCAGGCTCTGCCAAAAATATTTATCTCCTGTTATATGYATGTGGCAGTGGCTCATAGGAAGGGGGGGCTCTGATAGAGGTGGAGGGAAAGTATTTTTTTTTCCCCCTCTTGCTCTGAGATCCTGTTTTCTTCYTTAGCCCTGAAGGATTTAACTGGCATGGGAAATAAAAGGTGTCCCATGGAGATGCTGCCTGTTGCTGTCCCCTACAGATCTGTTCTACTGGGATGCTTCAGTCTCAGCCATTCCTCCAGCCCCTCATGAGCCAAAAATGACTACACAAATCTCCCCTTTTCCTTCAATATTTAAAGGGCACAAAATGCCAAACGCAACGTATGCTTCCCCTCAGGTGGGTAATGTGGCATGTGCCTCACAAAGGTGACCTTTGCTTGTGCAATTTGGACCCAAATAGTTTAAAATTCATTTTTTCTTCCAGGTGGATTTAACAGGATCTCCAAGATATGGAGCAGTCAGGAAATCCTCAGGCTGACAATAGCAGGCCCAGAGAGCACAGACCAGGGCTGCAGCTCCTGCTGCTGGGAATACCCTGTGAGGAATACACCACATCATTTTTTTGCAGATGGGCAAACGGTAGTTCGCCACCCACATTCAAATAAACCCACARATTTTATTAAAATTAAAATAAATCCACATTCATTTTATGCAGGGGACTCTGAGGGTTCCAACTTTGCTCCAAGCCCAGAGCACAGCCCAAGGAGGATACACAGACCTAGGAGGGCTCAGCATCTCTCAGAAGYGAGGGTCTGACCCCACCTGGGGAGTTCTGCAGGAGCTTTGCCATGGGCAGGAGCAGTGGTGACTCAGGACCCAGCCTTGGGTAAACCTTGGTGGGGTTGAAGCCGGAGGGCACCGAGAGGCACCAGCCAGGCAAGRAAAGGCAAAAACCCTTCTGTCYCRTGCAATGGAAACTATTTGCCTGCACAAATTTGCCTGGTGGGCTGATGCTGGGGATGCCAGCCCRGTCCTGGCCGAGTTCTGATATCAAACCACTTCCAGAGCCTTTCCAGTGTCTCCATCGTGCTCCCCGCTGCCATTATGGGCAATAAATGGGGAAAGGAAAAAAAAAAGAAGGCTATTTTGGTATATTAACCTCCTTGTGGCCAGGTGAAAGGTTAAATTCACATGATTCATTGGCGGCTGAGAGACAGCACTTTGTTGCTAGGATTTTGGGGAATGCGGAGGGCTCCAGCGAAGGAGTCTCGCTAATCTTTAAGGGAGGGAGCCAGGCTCCTGTCTGACGGCTGCAGGCCCAGCAGCTCTGTGTTTCATTTCAGACTGTCACTCTCCTATCTCTCAGCTCACTCCCAGCTCCAGCTTGCTGCCAGATCTTGGGAACTGTTAACTCAGACAAATTTATAGATGGAAAAAGAACAGTTAGCCATTGTTCCTGGGGTGGGGGAGGGAGGAAAGCGGGGCGCTTYGGCCACCAAAGTCATGATGTAACCTGGTTGTTGCCTGGTTGGGAGAAATGTGCAAAGGATCTTCCTCTTCCCATGCCAGGGAAGGAAATTGGGACCATTATGCTACTGCTAAATGTTGGAAGATGGGATGTTAGTGCCCAAGTCATTTGGAGATATTTCCATAAAGTGGAATTTCCCAGCTGGACATCTCTGGGGTATGAGCTCATTTTCTTCATTTCAAGTCTCGTGATATGGGGTGTTTTTCCTTCAAGCYTTGGGCTCTGGGGTAATGAGATCTCATATCAACAGCAGTGTTCTCATAAACAGAGCCCCTTGCTATGTGGGGTGCTGAGAGGAAACTGGAAAAGGGGACATTTCAAGGATTAGAAAAGAAAAATCCATCTGGCAAATAGGGAGACCCTTCAATTCGTTATTCCTTAGAAGTGCAGTGACTTTGAGGAGGCATTGCTGGTTTTATCTACCTGGGAGAAAAGTAGGAGACTGGGAAGTTGTTATTTGACTGGTGCAGGGCCCCTGCTCTCCAGCTGGATACACTTCCAACCASCCTTCACAGTGGAAAGACTTTTTTCTTTCAATAAAACATTAAAACCCTTATCTTGAAAATGAGACAGCACTCGCTCACCTTAAGGTTTGCTTGATAGCTTTTGGATGGTCTGTGGCTCATGAACATGGGTTGCTTTTGGACGTTTGCCTTCCAAAACTACCCAAAGAACAGAGGTACAGCTTTTGGGAGTGTTCATCCCCTACACAGGATTCCCTGCAGCAGCAAGGCTGTACCTGTRTTACCATCCTCGTGGTTTCTGTAAGCCCTTCCCCATCTGGAATCATTCCTGGTCCTTTGTTCTTGCTGTTTGAAGAGGGAAGTGTGGGAAGGGTCTGGAGGGTGTCACCTGCAGGTGGGTCTGCCTGGCCACTCGTGTACATAGCTCAGGACAGGAGAACCTACATCACACTGGGATAAATCAATTGGGTTTTTATAGCTCCTCTGAATCCTGATCTCCACTTTTCTAATCCTTACATGCGTGTGCAGACGAGAAGGAAGCAAGATATTTTTGATTTAAAATATCAATAGTGAGAAGTTATGCACGTAGTAAATCCAACCACTCGGGAATCTGGCTGCGTAGAAGGTGGTTTCTTCTTCCAAGGCCTGAAGGTTTGCAGAGGTCTGCTGTTTTAATCAGGAAACTGCATAGATTTGATTCTGAAGGCCCAGAATACGGCACAGTCCCAAAACATGACTCTCTCTCATTTTGCTTACTGGAGTTTTATTTAACTCTGCGCTAACAGGGACAGAATTTCACATCTTGTAACAAAAATCWTCTCCACCTCACAGAACTTCCCTTYCTACTCCTCTCTGCCTCTTTGGCTGCATCCCTGACCTCTCCCAGGTTCATTTTTTCATCTCCTCAACAACCTCTCAGCCCTCACCAGCTGCATTTTTCATCTGCTTTGGCATGAAAACATGGCTCCAGTTAGTTGGGAAAGGTGGCATTGAGAGGGAGAGGTGGAGAGGCAGCTGGTTTGGCCAGAGCAGGAAGCAAAGCACTTCTTTGTCTYTCTGGGCACCCCAGCTTCTCAAGAGCTGCAGTGGATTCCATGATTGAAAGTCCTGGAGTTGAGGAGGAAAAGTGGAGAGATTTTTGCTCCTTTTGCAAAATTAACAAAGTTAAGCCAGAGCCTGGTCTTTACACCATGTGAGTTTTAGGCCTGGATCACAGCTGGTCCTGCCCAGCTGCTTTCTCCCAGCACAGTGGAAACTCACGGGTCCTGTGGCCAGGGAGAACACAGCAAAGGGCCACTCACAATCTCCCCATCGCTCCTGAGATTTCACAGGAGCAGCCTGAGCAAAGCCATGTGTTACAAGAAACCTCTGGAACGATTTTCAAGAGAGCAAAGATATGCAGAAGCAGAAGTCCTGGCAAGCCTTCATTCATTTCCCCATGGAAGGAAAGAAAATTATGAGCATGGATATCCCATCTGACTGTAGCCAGGCCAATCTCTAGGTAGAGTCTAACCATTGTCCAGCTCTCCCAAACCTTCAGCCTCACATCTGGTCAGCTGGCCCCTTCCTGCAGCCAAAAGTTGGGGGTCTTCCTTGCAGGGGCCAATCTGCATACAATTGGTGCTGTGGGTTGAAACAGAGGTCACCATTGAACTCGTGTGTTTCCAAGAGTTGTTTGATCAAACAGAATTTACAGACTGGGACAGTTATTGACAGAGCTGACAAAAGAGATGCTCCAGTGATTTACAGTCCAGGTGTGTTGTCAAAGCAGCATATTTACCTGAGATCCCCAAAACAGTTAAAATTTAAACCCTAGAGACCTTCTCTGCAGTGTCTTGAAGGGTCACACCTCCAGGACCATTTGCAGGCACGATGTAAATAGCCCAAAGTTTAGGAACTTCCAGGGGAAATAAGAGCAGATACAGTGATTTTAAAATGGTTTTAATGGGTATAAAATTGGAGAGGTGAGCTGATATAGGATGACCTTTCCCTTAACCCAAATGTACAATTGTCCACAATAAAACTCTTTGAATATATACACATTAGTCAGGATTATCTCTGAATGCATAGCAGGCTAAGAATATGGATCTTGGAGACGTCAGCAGGAGGATTCATTAGAGGAGATGGCAAGTGCTTGGAAATGGGAAATGTATTCTCTTATAAACACAGCCTGCACTGGGGCTGACCTTAGCACTGAACAGAATTGGCTGGAGAGTTGGGGAAGGCAGGGAAGGAAACAATGTTCATGCGCAGTCCTTTCCATTTTTTTTTTGCAACAAAGCTGCTTATCAAGGTTTCTGTAACTTCTCTTCTTGTTCCACGTTAGGGGAACTCTCACCATCAAAGCTGAGACCTCTAAAAAGGCAAAGTCAGATCAACCCAAGCTTACTCTTTCCTGGTGAGACAGATTTTGTAGGATTTGGGGGTACATAATGTGACTCCTAGAGGGATTTCCCCTCTGCTGACGTGCTGGAGTTTCCACATGGCCAAAGCATTCCACACTTCTTGTCCCACAAACCAAACTACTTTTTATTGTCTCCTAACTCTTACAATCCATTTCAACTCTTGGATATCAGTTCACGTATCTGGATGAGATCTTGTAYTTGAAATGAAGAGATGCTGGGGAATTTAGAGCTCCTCTGTGAGAGCTTGGGCTGGTTTCCCCTTTATTGCTGCCTCTCCTTGCTCCCTGATTTGCCTACTGAGCAGAATGAGAGGAGCTAGCACCGAGTATGAAAGGAACTCAGCAAGACAACATTGACTCCTACCTCATATCTATTAGCTGTAAATTACTTTAACATGAGTGACATCACACTTGACTCTCGGTAAAACAGTGTTAAGTTAGTGGGTAATAAAACAGCTTGACACTAATGATGGGTTCTGCGTGATAAATTACTGCCAGTGATCAGATAAGGGTTCTTGAGACTAACCTTGAACTAAATCTATTTTGCTGCTACATCTTGAGTGCAGTGTTCCCCTTCTCAGTGYGGGGATTAAGGGCTCAGAGCCCAATCCTGAGCTGTGCTGGGAGCTGGAGGGGCTGCTGGTGTGCAGGAGCATTTCCAGAAGCTGCTTCCAAGCATCAGGCTGCTCCCACGAGTGGAGCAGGGAGGGTTTGGCCCTAACCCTGTGAGCAGCATCCAGTTCCATGGGCCTCATGGTCACTCAGATGCAGGAACAGTTTCCAGCAGTGACTTCAGTATTCAAATCTCTGCTATTTTTAATTTAAAAAAAAAGCATTACACAATGAAGGGGAGGATCCTGAAAGTTTCATTTTTTTGGTGTGTTTTATGTGATGGATTTCAGTATGGAATATTTTTTTGACCTGTGCATTAGGTCTGTTCTGCAAACCATGGATGCCAATGACCTCAGTGAGAACAGAGAATGCTCTGCAGTTGCCTGGATCAGGCCCTCATTCAAAGAACTTGTTTTACTTGCAAAACTTTGGGGGAAAGCTTTATACCCGAGAACTGGGAGCTGGCCAAAGTCAATGTAAAGCATGGGATTTTGAATATTTTTTGCATGTATTTTCTTTGGACTCCAACCAGGGTGCTGCTTAGAAAAGGCTTCCCAAATTGTTTTACATTGTTATTGTTATTTGAGGCTCTGTTTTCATTTATCATTCAGGTAAGATGCCTGGGAGATGTTTTTTTTCTTCTTCTGGTGTAAACCTTTGTATTAAACATTTACCATCGTTCATTTTTATGGATAATCACTGTTGTCCTGGCCTGTTTATTGCCTGGAATAATCCTGGAATACTTAAATAAATAAATGACTCYAACAAAGACAAGTTTTTATTGTATTCATCCAGATACCTCATTTATCTGTGATTATGACAGAGCCCATATTAAGATGCACTGGTTTTAATGCAAGTTGTAATTAATTTTGGAGAGAAAAGCCCTTGAGAKGGTGGATCCAGAGGAAGAGAGGGGACTCTGGGAGGGAAAATATCTGGGTCTGGGTCTTCCAAGGAACAGGCTCTTCTGAACCATGGACACCACACCAGGGACACAACCAACACATTCCTGCTCTCAGTTCTGTGCTAAAACACAAAATATTTATCACTGCCTCCAACCRAGCACTCAAGCAATGAAGAACCCTGAAACACCATTTAAGTCAAATTATTAATGAATCCCTGTATTAATGTATGGACAATGGTTAGTTCTGCATGAAGGGCAATCTCAAAGATGGAGGTGATGGCTCAGCTCTGTCTGTGCCCCTGGTCCCTGCACGGCAGGTGGCACAGGAGCAGGGGCTGGAAAATTCACAGGCATTCCTGCAAAACATCTCCAATGAAGTAAAATCTATTTTATTCCATGCATTTCTCCCATCAAATCTCATTTTTTCTCAGAATTTTCTTGGCTGTTCAGTTCCATTTGAAAGGAGTGGGCCCTTTTCTGTATGATTCAATGCAAAAATAATTTCTCTTGGCTTTTTGTTTGTTTGTTCATTTGTGTTCCTTCCTATCCGGTATCATGATTCCCTCTGGGAAAAAAAAAATAAGTAAGGAAAGAGAAGGAAAGTAACACTTCTGCTTGGAATAAAAAGGAGGAGTGTGTGGGGGAGATGTCAAATGGAGCAGAAAATCCCTGGACTTTTTCCAGAAACCCCCATCCACTTGAGCTGTGGATACAATCAGTTTATCAAAACACCCTCCGGTGCATTGCTGTGAGGGAGTGGAGTCGTCCCTCCGTCGGGAAAGGTTTTTAAATGGTCCCTTGGGTTTATACAGCAGAGGAGAGGTTCTTGTCTCTATCACAGCCCCTGGGTGCAAAGCAGAAGGGTGCAATGGCAGACAGAGAGCAGCTGGCACACCCTGACGTGCCTCAGGGAGGAGATCTGGGTGTGGTGGCACTGGGGACAAGGGGACACTGGCACTGCCACCGTGTGCTGACCCTCTGTGGAGGTGCAGCCCTGCTCCTCCTGCTGTCCCTCACTCTCTCCAAACCCTGCTGGTCCCTCCTCTCCCCTCTGCTTCCCAGCCTGTCACCGTCCCGAGGGGAGAAGCCCAAAGGTCTCCTGCTTACTGATAATTTGCTCTCATCAGAACTGAGGACCAACTCCCAGCCCATCCTCCCACCACCAAGCGCTGACCTGGGTCCTGCACTGAGCTTTTGGGGTCAGTGGAGACCCAAAATCCTCCGTGGGAGTTGCTCTGCACCCCAGACTTCCCTGCAGCTCCAGTGCTTGGGGCGGGGGAGGCCCGACAGCAACATTTGGGCAAGATCTGCAGGCGCAGCCAGAGCTGAGGAATTCCTTCCTTCTTCCACTCCACCCTTTGATTTGCTGAGCACTGGGGGCACAGATTTTACATCCCTTCTGACAAACCAGCCCMTGAATGTGTCACACACATGCTCACAGTCGTGTCTGGGCTTAAACGCTTTTCTCTTCAACATTCTCCTTTCCCCCCCCTTTCTTTTCCTTCTCTTCCTTCCCTTSCCAGGCACAGCACAGCCCAAACAGCCAGAGACACTGTGACTACCATGATGTAGGAAAAGAAACAATCCCTGGATGGAGCAGCAGGTTCCAAAGCGCTTATCCAGCAGATGCATGAGCAGGAAATGCAATCCCATGTCCAATTTCTCATCCCTTCTCCGTGACTGCTGCCCTCACAGCACACATGCAGCCCAGCGATACCAAAGGTTCTGCTGTGAGCTTTTCCTCTGCTCCTGCTCCAAAACAGGCGCTTTTTTGGGGAGGGAAGAGGGCTCTGGAGAGGTGCTGATTTGGCTGGGATGGGAAATACCCGTGGGTTTACGTAAAACAGCACAGGCACTGGGAATGGAGCCATGCCCACGTTTGCTTTGCTAATTAAGCTTAGCTCGGGCTCACAGGGACTCCTTTTGGAGGGGTRAGTGAGATGAGATGGAGCAGAGCCCAAAATGCTCTCGCTGCTCTCTGGAGCTGCCTCTGGGGCTCAGGGAGGTGTTTTTCTTATCCTTTTGGACCKGGGTCTGGTCTCTGTTTCGCCAGGAGCACCTTGAGTCCATCAAGCAGTGAAAACATTTGATGTCATGGCTTCCCAAGGCACCAGCAGGACCTCCTGTCCCAGCCAGGCCAATCTCCCCAGCCGGCCTCATCCTAAAGACAGAGCATGGAGCAGAGACCACAGCAATGCACCTCAATATTCCTGGATTTGGGCAGGGAAAATGTTATTTATCCCCATCTCCTGCATGGAAGGAGCTTCAGCTCAGATACCCAAACTGCATCTGACACAAKCTGTTCATCTGCTTTGCAGGAGGAGCTATTCAAAGAGCAATAAAAAAGATTTTGGTTTGTAGGGGACTCTCACGTGGTCTGGCAGAGCAGGATGAGGCAGCACTTTGAGGAACAAACTGGGACCAGTTTTTGGAATCCTGGTGTAAAATACCCTTTAGTGTTGACTCCACRTTTTCCTGACCTCTCCAACACCCAGTTTCAGCAAAAAATCTTTTTATCAATCTAATATTATTTTTCTTATTACATTGTGCCATAGGAAAAAAAGTATTGAGTGACTAGTCTAATCCAAATGAAATTCCTCTGGCAACAAGAGCAGGAGAGGGGGAATTGTGCCCTGAAACACAGCCCTGCACAAGGCTGCAATAATAAAATCATTGAGAACTGTGGGAAAGAAGAGTTCAAAGTTTTAGAAAAATCCCACCTGGGTGTGTTTGTGTGGGAACACCTATTTCTGCATGTCAGCACCACTTGCACAAGAAAAAAATTAACAAAGCTCAGCCCTGACCATTGGTTTAAAACCTTATTTCTGCAGTTTAACCTAAGTGGTGAGCTTTTATTTCTGAGTAGAGTTCATCGTGYTTTAAAAWGGTGCCCACAAATTTAATAATCATSATGACAAAGTTTCTACATTCTTGCCCAGATTCCAGGATTTTCYTCTAAGCTGGCTGGCCATACTGTAAAAGTTGGTCATAAATATCTGTCTTTGGTATAATAAAAGCAATGTTTATATTCTTGACAGAATGCATTTGTGAACTTACAGTCATTAGAGATGTAAACTGAAGGCAAGAAGATAACCTCTCTCCCAAATGTTCTATTTATTTCTGTAAAGTAATTTGTATGATTTATCTTATAGACTAAGGTTTATGGTTCACTTTGAACTCCAGGTTCTTAACTCAGCAATTGCCTGTTTGGGCTGAAGCGTATAAGTGATGGCATGACCCAAAGTGCTAGATGAAAGGAAAAAGACAAAAACAAGGCAGGCTTCTGGGATTTTAACCATCATTTCTATATTCCATTGACATCTCTGGGTTAAATATTTTCCTTTGGAGGCCAATATGATCATTCCATCTGCATGCCATATCTCCCGGTGACAAGGCAAAGYGCAGAACGTGGGCATCTCCAAGGAGCCACGCCAGGATGTGTCCGGCCAGGAATGCCAGGAGGTCAAATGCTGGCTTTAGTCAGAATTCCCAGCTTACAAATATTCATAAGCATTAAAGCAGCATCTATTTTGTGATTCGTTAAAGAAACATTTGGTGTGGGTCCCTGTGCTGCTGCTGCGCCGGGCGGGAGAGCCCGCACGGTTTTTAAACAGGCTCCTCAGTGTTGTTTGCAGGAGATAATATTTAATACAGAATAGACACAATCTTCCTGACTTTTCAAAGCCTGAAAAGAAACTGTGAGAGCTCTGAGCTGCCCCATTCACCCGACACCAGCCAGCAAAAGCTGTTGATGTAACAGGAAAGCTCCTGCAGMGCTCAGGTTTGGGGCAGATGGTCCAGAGCAGCGCTGGGGGTCTGCAAAGCTCAGCACAGAGCAGAGCTCAAAAGGTGGGGGGGCCCAATGCTTCTGTTTGCTTTTGTATTTTTATCGTCTTTTCATAAGAAATGTCTCATTCTGACACCTTGTGAGCAGGCAGTGGATGTGCTGTGCTAAAATATTTAAAGTGGGTTTAACTCTGCCCACCCCTGACCGTGTATTTCTGTAAATGGGAGAATTGCTGGAGGCAGTGTAGGACATGGTTCCCACCACGTTTTGGGTGCTAGGAGCAGGTCCTGGGGAAATGCTTGTCCTCATTCAGCCCAAATTTTAGCAGATTCCTGATAGAAGGATGCAGTTAAACACAGCTCATTTCTCAGCATCTCCACCAGTGTCATCAGAGAAGATGAAGCAATTTCTTCATCACTTACCCTGGCAAAAGTGCAAGAGACTCAAGCATCTATCATGACACTTATCACTTCTTTTGAGAAGTGAGAAAACATGGAGTAGGAGGAAAATTATCATTCCCAGACCTGGCTGGAAGGTGGAGTTTATATTCTATAGGAAACTTGGATTATTCAAACCATTTTTCATTCCAAATCAGTGTCAAAAAGTCACCTCTCCTTCAAGAGCAGCTCATAAACTGGAAATTTTGAACATTTTCCATTGAGAAACATCTGAACAGGTCAATAATAAAATAATATATATCATATATAGATATGAGATAKAGATATGAAATATATACAAAAATAAAACCATGCAAGTCAAACTATTCATTTTGCTGCATTCCTCCTGCCTGTTTTYAGAGCAATGSGGTATCTTCATGTGTTCAGGATGAYTAAAAAAAAAGATCAGCTGRCTTTAGGCAGATTGTTGTGCTTTAAAAAAAAAAAAAGCATGAGAATTTTTAGTTTTTCTGGGCAGCTCTAACATAGGACAGTGAGAGGTCTTTGAGAGCTGTGGGTAAATTTAGGGGTTATTTATAAAAGGTGCTGGCTTGATATGTGTGGAAAGTGTTCAGTCACCAAACACACCCAGGGTGCAGGAACAACAGCTTTGCCATTAATTCAGTTTAACACCAGCACTTGTTTAGTTGTGATTTTATCTGGTGGCACCAGAGCACAACCCTGATTGGGAACTGTCAGGGTGCTGCAGAAATCCCTCCTGGACRCTGCAGGATTTGTCCCCCAGCTCTCACCACATTAACAGGAAAAGATGCTTTTTGTACCAAACAGMCAGCAAAGCTGGAAGTTATTGAAGCCATTTAATCTCCTAATTGTTCTCTTATGAATTACCTGCCCTGCTGGGCACCTCTGCTGTCTAAGCCAGCTGAATGTGATTTCTGAGAGCAGGGAAGAGCTGCGTGCTAAGTGCTGCCTCGATTTTGGTGCATTTAGCTATCAATAYGTGGAATTCTGTCCGGACCTGGACATGAAAAATCCGTATCTTATCTGGCCTCTGCCAGGTCAACATTACTCACAATTCAGACACCATTTACTCTGCAGGGCTGAGACCCGTGTGATGCCTGGCTCTGACCAGTACTATTATTCACTTACTCTTGAGAACACTGCAATTAATCAGAAATACATGTTAACACCCTGTCTTCTCTCCCCTGCCTCCATCAAAAGTCCCCACCAGCCACCCAGCTTCTGAAAACCACCGGATTAAGCCCTTGCTGAAGTTAATAGGAAAAAAACTCAGCAGGAATTCATCATGCTGGGGGTCAGCCTTCTGCTTTTGGTTGTCTCCTAAGGTAGGCAGAAAGCCTGGAAAATGGGAGCAGGGTTAGGAACTACCCAGCTGCCTGTGCCTGGTGTTTGCTGTGCAGGAGTGAAACAGAAACTTCCCTGGAGTTGGGCTAATTGGAGGCAGAGCTTGATACTGAAACTGATGTTGTGTCAATAAATTATTATATAACACAATAAAAGTTGTGAGGGAAAGGTGGTAACACACAGTTTTTTATATCAAAAATCATACTTCAGAGTTTTCCAGCTGCTGGAGCACCTAAGATGTCACTCAATGATTAACAGGRCTGACAAAAATGTCACCTGCAGGCACACCAGGGGCTCCTGGTGACATCCCCCGGGGGTCTTCACCAAATTTCTTCAGCAGCAGCATGAAAACCATCCCAAAGCAGGGGGTGACTGAGGTGCCCCCTCTCAGGAACACAGCCTGTCCTGCCCACATCCCTCTTAAAGCATACATTTAACCTGAAACATGGAAAATAAGAGGCAAGACCTGGCCCCAGCACCGGGTTCTTGGGAGCAGAGTGTACAATGGACCATCTGTTTCCCTCTGTTTTTATTCCCAGATTGGATCAGCTGGGCTAAAGGAAAATAGAGAGAGATGGAGCACCAGAGCCACAGCCCTGCACGAGGGACAGGGGCACTGGGGAGGTGCAGAACTGAAACAGCTTCTTGCAGAGGCAAGTGGAATGGAAACAGTTCACAAGAAACCAGGAAAAATGAGAAATCCCCCAAAACACTGACTGTCTCATTCATTTTAGGCAGTTCCTTCACCCCAGTTCTGTATAATACTGTATTTTCTATAAATCCCAGGCAGCTTCTCAGTGTCTGCTGCCTGGGGTAACACTGGGTCAGACACCCGGTGGCTCATCCTGGCTCAGGGATGGGGTTGTTTTTGCTGAAATTGTGCCCACTTGCCCCAAAATGTGTCTGAGCAGGGCTGGGGAAGGGCTCTGCCTGGCTCCCAAAGCATCAGGCTGTGAATTGGTGCTCCACACAGGAATAATTTCATCAGTGACAGGGAAACTGGTGGCCTTGATGTTAAGCACATGATTAAACGCTTTGTTCCTCTAAGCCTTGAATATATAAATAGTTGCACATTGCAAGGTGCATGAGAAAAAATATGGGCAGGATTCAGAGCCTTCTTTAGGGTTATCCTGTGCATCAGCAAAGCTTCACTCTCTGCTGGATCAGGCATGAAAATGGACGCAATTCTGGCTGGAAGAGCACGTTTTTTTTGGGTGGGGCCGTTTCTCAGAGTATTTTGGCTTTGTGTCAGAGCTGTAAGGATGCAGGAGGTGGGTACCAAACGGGATTGACCCTCCTGGAGTTTTGCTCCCCCATCAGAGCTGTGAGCTGCTCACCCAGGGGTGACCCTGGGGCCATCCCCTGGCCCTTCCCCTCTCCACCCCACGGGTGTCTCCCACCCGCCCCGAGCGCTGATAACGGGAGCCGATCGCTGTTTTCTCTCTTTGGGGCTGACCTGCGGCTGACCCTGCTCTTGACAGGTCAGGCTGCAGAGCTGGAGGGGATGGYGGGTCCCTGTGCTGGCACTGCGGGGACAGAGGGACAGGARCACGCTGGGGATGTCCCCGGCTCGGGGATGACTCTCGGGGGCATTTTAGGTGTTTGCCATGCAGCACATGGGGATGAATTTGGGAAGCTGGGGCTGCCGGCTCCATCCCTGGGTGTTACTGGCATTCTGCAGCCTTCCCCAAGCACTCACCCCTCAAAAAAAGGGGATTTTAAGTTAAAAAACCCTCTATGTTTCACAACATCCTGGCAGAACCCACTGATTCTGGACTCGCTGGACATCTCACTGCACTGATGCTCTCACCCCCAGCCTGTGGGGCTCAGGGCTGGACCTTATAGCAAATTCCTGCCCAATTTGGAKGCAGGAGCTCCCAGTGTTGTAGAAGAACCCCCAAAACTTCCAATGGGATCGTGGAGAGGGGCCCCTTGCCRTGTCTCAGCCACATGAATCCTGCCTCGGCACCTCCCACTTCTCAACACCTTTGAATGCCTGAAACATCTGAGTTCACCATTTCAAGCTCTTCTTGGCAGGCACAAGGTATAAAAGATGATAACAAATAAAAGCTGAGATAATTGCACAATCACACAACTCCAGGGRTAGTGGAAAAGAAAGAAAAAAGAGAAGCACTTGTTGCAAGATTTGGGGGTTTATCATCAGAGCTGGAATCGTTATCATTAAAAGCAAATACTGCAGAGCAGAAATATCTCTGTTATAAAGTCAGATGGGAATTTAGCCCTAAAAATACCTGGCATTTCTCATAGCTGTGCTGTGGGAGAACCTCTGGACCTGAGCTGTAAATGTGTGTGAGGTGCCATATAAAAATAATATCAATATCTCCTTTGTGGTATTTACACCCTGCATAATGCAACAGAAATGAAAAGCTTTTCAAAAGAGGGTGAGGAAGAATAAAGAGATTATAAAATGTGCAGAAAARGTCGCTGGGAGAGACATAAATGAATACAGAGTTTTTTATCATCAATATCATTCCTCTTAGAGACATGGGCTATTTAAATAGGTATTTTGAATGCAGACAAGAAACATAAAGGCAAAGTGATTTTAAATAAACAAGTAATAATAAATAGCTTGAATATATCAACAACAAAAGCACAACAAAAAGGTTCATATAAATGAAAGTATTGATGGCAGAAAGACATTTTGCACAATGGTGTATTTAATAGAAATGCTAACACTTAGTAGCACAGAGAGATTTGCAGGAATATTATTTGGAGGCCAGAAGGTTATTCCTTTCAGAGTTTTTGTTTGTCAGACTTCTTCAGAAAAATTACACATTTTCATTTCAGCTCCTGAAAATAACACACTTTCTATTTTTTAATAAAAAATAATTTCATTCRTGTTTTCAGAAATGGTTTCTTCCTGTAAGTGCTTCAAACAAACTTTCACAAACAATCCCTCATTTTGGCTTGTATTGCTCTGATAAATCACTGAAACAACACTCTAAATTATTAGAATCAGTTGACTCAAGGAGTTTAACTTTCAGAATTGAGATAAGAACCAAAAAAGTCACCAAAGGCAACTTTACCTCCAAGAGCAGAACCAAGGAAAATCTGCAAAGGGAATGTGGAGCTAATGGAAACACCACTTGAAATATTTACCTTGTCACTTAACATAATTTTCCCTATAGGTTTTTTTTTACATGTCCAGATAAATACCAACCTCTCTGGCTAACGACCTTTTCCAGAGCTTATCTCCTCCAGCAACCCCATGTCCTTGGATTTGTGCTCCTGCTGCCTTCAGACCCCCTGTGCACAGTCCTGTGTGTGCTGTGGGAGTGCAGGGCTCTGTCCTGCCTGTCCCAGGATTGAATTCATGGCCATCCCATCTGGAACCCCCAGCCCTTGGTGGTGGATGATGGGGTCAGGGAGCCATGGGGTGACCCCAGGGTCTGCTCACCCCTGGCTGCTCTCCATCCCCGGGTGGAGGGAGGAGAATCCTGCTCAGGCAGCTGCTGGCAGCATGGCTGTTCTGCCCCATGTGAGCTCCAGGTGGGTGCTCAGCCCTGGATTTTGCCCAGAGTGGTTTCTCCAGCCTTATCCTTTCATGACCCCATCTCCAAGGCTTCCCCCGCACCCAGGAACATGTGCATCCCTGCCTGGGGCTTGGGAGAAACCCACGGCATTATTTGAGCCAGATCGAGAGGGTGTGAGAGGATTAGGGGAGGATGGGAAGAGGCTCTGCTGGGGCTGCAGCTGTCCTTTGTATGGGACCCTATGGAAAATGCAAGAGCTGCTCTCTGTCCCTGCCTTTGTCCCATCCCAAAAATGATGGAAACCTCACAGCCCACGGGTGGCAGGTACCCATCAGACCCTCTGCACTGCTCTGACTCCAGGAAAACCTARCCTAACATCATTTCCTGGCATCTGGGAAGCCTGAACCCATATCTATTCCTGCCCTCTGCTTTTTATTAATTAGTTCCCAGCATCGAAATCTGTTTTCAGAACTTTCCAAACACTTTATTTATCCAAAGGATCATGCAGGAATAATCAATCCCCYGAGCATCTGGTTTCTTTTGATTTCTTTTCAGTTCCAACCCCCTCCCTCTAATCTGGAAACCTGCTGGGGAACCAGCAGGAGATGTGTATGATACTGAGCAACTTCATTTATTGGGCTTTTTCAGTAAAAKCTCTTCCAAATGCACCCTGCTGGTAGAGAGAGCAGCCAAGCAAGGACAGAAAGGGAAGAGAAGGGAAGGAGGCTGGGCAGGGATGAGATGTTCRTCTGATATGGTGGGCTGAGAACAGGCTGGGATGTAGAGGAGAAATTCAGGACATGAGATGTGGCTGAGGAAAGGGGTTGTTCAGGGCAGGGAGGGACACACAGGCAGAAGGTGGGGAGGAAAACACTGAGTAATAACAGGGTTTTCCATTGCAATCCTGGTGCACACAGTATGAGGTGAAATGATGCTGAGGGCACTGGAGACTCCATGGACGGGGCAGGTCTTTGGTCCACAGCAAACGCGGCTCCTCGTGCTGGGTGAGCTCACTGGCAATTTTTCTGCCAAAGTTGAACAGAAACAACTCTATTACCATGAGGACAGTGCCTTTTTCAAATTTAACTGATTTTACCTCGAAACTGGGTTAGGATAAGCTGGAAAAATGCCATCATAAATATGGAATGAGCATCCAGAGAGCATGTTTGTAGTTTAAGATGATATAAACACCAGGGGTTATGTTGGTATGATATTAAAGAGAAGTCCCACCTTGAGGAGGTGGAATGCCTCTTAAATCTTGTCCCAGCTGAGCCACGGGGTGTCTGACCCAGTGTTACCCCAGGCAGCAGACACTGAGCCCATCCATCCCATCGCCCTGCCCCATCCTGTCCCATTAACCGGCCGTACTTGGGCAGGATCCATCAGCCCAACGCATTTGAAGGTTAAAAAGGAGAAGTCCCACCCATTCCCTCCAGCTTAAGGGCTTTCACCCCGTTTTCTTGGAAGGTCAATCTCTGTGAAATGACTCCCATTCAGCCGTAAAATAAATACGCGTGTAAACTGACGGGGCACACTTCAGACTTTGAACCGCAGAGCCGGGGAGCCCGGAGCGGTGTTTTCACAAGCTCACRATTGAGCTCTAGCCCTTTGTAAACTTTTACTGGATTGCCTTGGACGTGGCAGGAGCAAACAGTCTGCCTCAGCAATCGCAAACACGCGGTGAGGCCGCGGCGGCGGCCGCGGAGCCGTGCATGGCACCGCCAGACACGGGGCCGGTGATTCACGCCCTCCCCCGGCCATAAACCCCGAGGGACCGGTAGGAATTGCATCCCGGAGGGGTTGGGATTGGGACTGGGGCCTTGGGAGCAGCTCCAGAGAGAGAGGGCATCTGGGCGACGCTGCTGCTCCCCGCGCTGCCTTATTGACCGCTTAAATCCTCTGCAGATCAAAGCGGGGCTGAGAGTTTCTTCCTAATGCTGCTTGAACTACACTGACCTTTTCCTCTGGAACCTCTGTTAACTCCTGCCCATTACTCATTGTAAACAAAAGGGAGATSCAAAGGGTTTCCAGCGGCCGAGATGGATGGGAAATGTTAGGAAGCTGGTGAAGGATGCTCGGGCAGCTGACATGATTTAGGGAAAGCRAGGAATTTAGACCCAAACGGGCTGGCAGCCCCACTCCCCACTGTGGCACCTTTAACTTTTTCCAGTCTCGTGTAGAAATGGCTCAGAAACCGTGATGARCTAAAATGCTGGAGTGGCTCAAAAATGAACTTTCTAACTGGGTGGTGGGTCAGACTGGAAGGTGATCCCGAGCCCAGCAGAGCACATGCAATGCCATGGCGTGGTTTGCAGCCATATCCCACAAAATCATGCCATCGAGCTGGAGGGACCTTGAACTCTGGAGCAGCTCTGCTTGGAGCTTTGAACTTTGTGGCTTGTGTCTGCTTCCAGCACAAACGCTGCGCTGCCATATGGATACTTGGCACCGCAGTTTATCCTCTCCTTTCATATCTTATCCTCTTTGGGAAGTCCTCTGGTAATGCCTCACATGCTCTTTTCATTGGGAAGACCATGTGTACAGGCTTGCAATGACATTAAACCCCATCATGGTCCATTACTCTTGTTGTAAAAATGTCTTTTTTTCACATAATGCATCAGAAATATCTGTTTCARCTTCAGGGATGTTTCTGCACAGGCTGCGGAGGGGAGGAACAGCAATGTACCCAACTCCCCACATATAATCTGTGGTCAACCTGCAGCATGGAGGTGACAACTGCTGAGGGACAGCAGCCACAGCCAGTCCTGGACCAGGACCCAAATTCCCCTGAGCCCTTCCTCGTGGTCAGGAAAGCTGGTAACAGACAGTGAGATGAGTTTTGTGTGCAATGGCTTCTCAGGTTTTTATTCATCCGTGTGACTTATCTGACAATATCGGATCAATTCTTCGCCCTCTCCAGTGAAATGATGTCAAGTTGAGCCTGGCAGGCTGTGCTCCTGCCTGCTTGTCCTTCCTGCAGTCAAAATTCCAAAGCAGGAGTGACCAGGAGTGACCGAAGTGGGGGTGACCCCCTGGAGCAAGCATCCTCCTCCTGGGCACCTCCAGCAGCCCCGCTCTCCGGTTTGGATTTAGGCAGGTCTTGTCTTTCCCTGGCCATGGCCCCCTCCCTCTGCCTGCRCCGAGCCCTTTATCTGCCCTGGCCTGCAGACAAAGGCGCGGGGTGTGCCATGGTACCAGCGATGGGAGAGATAGCGCGGAGCCGCTCGCACTCGCCACCCGCCGAGGGGCACTGGCCGRGCGAATGCCCCGTGCCCGGACACGCTGCCTGCCCCCGGTGGACATAGATCAATTAATCTCTGACTTTTCCCCATTCCCTCCCTGTTGCATCCTGGCCCTTGGCCCAGGAATTTCCCCTGGCTGCCCATGGAGCCTGTTGGAAACCCTCAGCAAAGCGATTTTGAAACATCTTTGCCTGRGCAGCCTCAGGGCTGTGGGGATTTTTGGCATTAATACCTGGGGATTTGGACTATTTGGGAGCCACAGTTCCTGGTCCGGAACACTGGGAAGGAGATGATTTTCTCTGCCAGGCTGAGTAGTTTGATAACTCCTTCGTCTTGTGGATTGTTTTAGGGGAGCTACAGGTATGGGATAGGGAAGGGCAAGAGGGGGAATAACCATCCCACCGTGCTGCCCAAAAACAAGAGGAGAGAGTTTAAGATCACTTCAGCACTGCCMCTGCACCCTGTGAGCTTCTGCGGTGCCATTTATGCGGAGAAACAAAAATTGCTGCTGCAGTTTCACCAAGCCAGGAGCAAGGCGAGTGAACGGAAAGCAGGAGGCTGATTTTGCTTTGGGAAGCCTGAGTTTTGCATGCCGCAGAGAGAGCTCAGCTTTCTCCCGAGGATTTGGGGTTTGTGTCTGTCGGGCACACAGTGACCTCTGCCGTCCTTCCCCCCAGCAGACCCCAACCCGGCAGGGGACGGGCATGTATTTTACGGGGATTCGGAGCTGGGTTTTTTTGGCCGGTCCGGGCTGGATTAATCGCTCCGATGCTGCCGGGACTGAGCCGCACGCTCGCCCCAACCATTCTGCAGTGCCATCTTCAGGCAAAGCCTCACCATTGCTGAGATCAAAGCAGCGAGCGTGGCACCAGCCCGGCATCCCCCGCCTCGTCCCGCCCTGCCCGGGTCCGGAAGGGTTTTGGGATCCTCACAGGGAAGTGGTCAAGGCCAGCAGGGCCTTTCCAAGGTCTTGGTGATGGACATATTTTCTCTCGCTTGAGATAAAATAAGGAGTTTTTCTAATGAGCCAGAAGCTGGAGTAATCAATGCCCGTATTATTTCTGAAAAAAAAAAAAAAAAAAAAAAAAAAACCACAAAAAGAAAACAACAAAAACAAAAACAAAAAAAAACAAACAAAAAAACCCAAAAAACCCTGCCTTTGGGATGCTGTTTGGAAGCGGGGCAGCAGACAGGAGCTGAAGGTTCCCACTCTGCTGCCTCCATCGTGCTGATTGTGATCCAGGGGATGGGATGGGGGGCTGGGGAGGATSCAGCCGTGCATGGGCTCCGAGGAGAGCAGCTCTGGCACTTCAGTCACTGGAACATTTCATTGCCCCTCACTTTGCTCAGACTGCCCCCAGGAATTTTTGCTATTGTGCTTTAGTGCTGCAGGTCCGGCCGCACAGCCTGGATAGTCCGGGGTGATCTCTGCCCTCCCTCAGGGATCTCGGGGGCTCTGCAGCACGCCGGGGACATGTGGAGCAGCCACACCACAACCTGGAACGCACATGCTGAGAGCAGCATCCCCACTGTGCACGGAAACAGCACACGGAGCCCATCGGGATACAGAGCCTCCAGCAACAAATCCTGCGGGGCTCCCCGAAGTTTCCAGCGCTCTGGTGTGCTCGTGTCTGAAAGCTGTGACCGCTTTTGCGAGCTCAGAGAGGCAGGGTGAGGATGTCTCCAGCCTCSCCTGCCCGCTGCACACATCTGGCACAGACATGGAGCCGATCCTGCAGAGCGCTGCTCGCTCTCCTCTTCCGCTCGAGGGTTTTTCAAAGAGCAGGCTTCCTACAGCTGATTTACAGCGCTTTTTAGAGCAAAGGGGCGATCCCAGAGAAGCCACCAATTATGTTGATGAAGAGGCTGACAGTAAACAGTGTCTTTTCTCCCTCTAAAAGAAAAAGACACGGAGGGAATTCAGCATCTTCCCGACATCAAAGCTAATAACAGAAGTGAAGTGAGACTCTGACCTTTAACAGCCTGCCTGTTAGTGTGGATTATATCATGTCAGAGCCATCTGCAATATAAACTATACCTGGCTTTGATGAGACCTCTTATAGACCTTTAAATGGGTGGAAATGCTGCACAGCTTTCTGCAGAGGGGAAACCACAGGAATACCAAGGCTTTAGCTCTGCAGCACATGGGATCGGGGTGTCCTCCAGTGCTGCTGGGATCCTCATGCAAATCTGTCTGGGAAGCTGGAGCCACAGAAGGTTGTGGCTATCCCTGCCAGTCCCAGGGTTCAGATATCATGGAGTATTTTGGCCATTATCACCTCCTGAGCCATTTCCTGAGAGTGGAATGAGGTTCCCTGTTCTCATATTGAGAGATTGAATCTCTGGAGATTGTGAGGGTTTGTCAACTCTCTTGACAAATTAGTCTGTTTGTCACACACTTCAACCCTATTTTTTTTTCTGGTCTTTCTTTTCTTTCCACCCAAAATTACACCCTTCAGAAACTTTGGGGATGGAAAGGCATCTGAGATTCAGCATCCATCTCCGTGCAGTATAATCTCTGAATCCATCAGGTGCTGCACTAAACCTCGAGTCCAAACCCAGCTTTTCCCCCACTCTGCTTTTCTGGGCACCAATTTGTGATCCTGGCAGCACAAGGCTCAGAGATGGGCCACCCTGGCACTGCTCTAGTGCAGTAAAGAGGGTGTAAAAGCTGTTCTGAATTGAAGCTTGGGGGTGCACAAAGGCAGGGATTGCAGGAGATGGTGGCAGGAGCTTTCCTTCCACACAAAAACATCTCCATGCATTGGCAAGAGATAGCCATGGCTCCCCAAAGAGGATCCAGAAACAGCCACGGACATCACTGGGAAGCTGATCTAATTTCCTAATATGTTGAAATATCTCACTAACTCCTCAGGAGACTTATCCCTGGAAAGGAAGTTTGCTCAGCCATAACAGGAAGAAAAGAAAAATGGAGGAATGAAAAAAGTTATCATTACTCTGACACCTGGAGATAACATTCAAAGCTAAGTCTTGGGCAGGATAACTCTGCTCCTAAACAAAGCTGATTTATTGAGAAAACTCATCCACTTACAGTCCATAAGTTAAGGGTTCAGGCTCTGTGCACAGAGGTGCTTCAGTCATCAAGGAATATGGTAATAATGTTTTATGGAAATGTCTAAGACTTCCTCTCCACAGAGCCCTGGCCGTTGCTGTTGTGAAATGCACAAAGCTTTAGCATCTCCAAGTCCTACACACTGAGCCATAAAGACAAACATGAGTGATCTTGTATCTTCTGGGGCTTTATGGCGTTATAAAATATGTTTTATGTTCCAATCAGCGGCGACAATTTATGAACAGAGAGGCTCGGAAAGATATAACATCAGACTATGTATTTTAATATAGTTTGAGAGAACTGTAATGCCTTGAATGACATTTGCTCTCAGCACACACGGAAAATGAATAGTAATGCGGTGGAGATTGATGGTTTATTTCATCACGAAGGGTCTTCTGTGCAAAGAGTTTTATGAATGTGATAGACAGTAACTAGTTGGCTTAAGGAAGAGGATTTATCGGCTGTGTGGCCACCTTCTCCTGGAGTGCTCGCATTTTCTTACTGCCTTGTTTGTGAAATTTGTTAGCATCACTTCCAGCAGGTTGGGTTTTTTTTTTTTATTTTATTCCTRCCTGTAAGTATTCAAATTAGAGCCGGAGATAGACACCAACCATTTTTATTAATGTTTCATTTTATTTACACAATGTATCAGTTATAAGAATGCATTATGGAGTAACGCTGAAATGATCTATTTTATATGCAACTCCTCTGGGGAATGAAAATAAAGCTGCTCAGAAGTGGAAGCAACGCAGGCGTCAGACAAGAGTTAGAACACGCTCTTTGTGGAGTATTGGTCACGTTTAAACATCCTGTTTTTAAGATTACGCTGAGAATTTATTGCTGGTGCTGGATTTCTGTGAGTTCAGCATGTTTTGGTGAAAAAATCCTCAACTCTTCTGTTGTAATTCATCTTTGGTTATGCATTGGTGCAAAGGGGGAATCCAAAAGGATGCACAGGCTGGTGGTGGATGAAGGGATTGGYTCTGCCAACAGCAGGCAGCTGYTGAGCCTGCAGTGACCAACCTGTGCTGCTGCTCCTGTGCCCAAAATCGGGGATGCACCCAGGTGTGGGGAAATTTTTCCATCTCACACCTGTCCATCTTTTTTTTTGCCATTTACTTATGCCCAAACCGCCGGCCAACACCATTTCCAAGAGCCCTGTGACAAAAGAAATCAAGTGCCCAAACTCATATTAAATTGCATCTTTCAGCAGGGAAAATTTGGAAAATGTGTTTGTTTAAAGCCTTCTTGTGAGAAAGCAGAGAAAAATATAACAGCACTGAGCTTTTGGGGACTCTCTGAAAGGACCAGCTGTGATCTGTGGGCTGCTGGGCACTGCAGATATGATTTGCAAGTCTGCAGTGAAGCAGAGGAGAAGGTGACTCGTTTGGAGAGGGTTTGGAGGCTGATGTGGCATTGCACAGGTGGGGATGGAGGGCGCAGCGTGGTTTGGGTCTCCTCCTCCTGCGTGCTAAGGATGGCCAGGAGCTGACCCACAGCAGACCTGTCCTGGCTGTCACCTCTGACGGATTTATAGGAAATTTCCAGTGCCAGTCACAGCTGGGCTCCTGCAGATCAGTGGGAAATTGTGTCTGGGATCAATGAAAAGAATCCCAGCTCTGTGGTAAGGGTGGCATTCCAGGCACTGAGGGATTTTAGGCAACAATGGGCTGGGCCAACAACATTTTCACAGAAGAGAGAGATCCATGAAGCACCAAAGGGTTGAGATTTCACAGCAAGACCCTGCTGTCCCCTCAAGGCAATGCCAGAGGGGATAATTTCACTCCTTAACATCCCCCTTATTGCACCTCCTGATTTATTTCCACTCCCAGAGTTTTATTAATGCTGTTGACTCTCYTGTGCTTAGTACCTGCCCCTCCACRGTAATTAAGCATTAGCTAATATCTGCTCATTGAAAACCAAAAGAGAGCTTTATTATCAGGCAGGAAAAGGCTTCATTGATTTGGAAGACAGTTCACGTGGTAATTTCCATGCCACCTTAAAAATCACTGCAAAGTGATCTCTGGAAGGTAATAAACAAGATGCAAAATCACCATGATAAAATAAATCACCTTGAACTCACTGGRTAAGGACTGTGCCATGGATCCATCCAAGGGAATTGCTTCAAAATGCAGTATCACTGTCCCATTATTTTAAAGCCTTGCAAAAGTAAAAGGGAAAATGGGATTCTTTATAGGATATGTGGGATTTTATTGAGTTCATGTGTGTGGAGAGGAATGGGAGTGCATGGGTGCATGTGGCAGTGAGGACATCATCTCAGGGTGAGCTGTTCTTTCAAACCTCTGTCACCTGAGTCCCCCAGACAACAGCCTGTCCTTAAAACCAGGACAGGAGTAGCTGAACCAAAGAAAATAATCCTGAACAGCAACCTTCTGCCCCCAGAGCCCAGCACTGATGGGGAAAAACCTGGGGATGCCCCTCCTGTCCTCCTGCCTGCCTTGGATGCAGCCCCAGCTCCAAAGATGTCACAAGGATTTGGGAGCAGGGGAGATGGATTAAACCCTTCTGGCTGGCACRCCATGAGTTATGTGTTAGCTCCACATCCAGCCATTCATTAGAGATTTACCAGCTGCTTTTTGCCTAAATATTTGCTTAAAACCCTCGGCATATTTCATTCCGTAGATGATTTTTTTTCCTACCGGTTATGAATCAGGGCTAAAAGCGTTTTAGAAAGAAAACACACTTTGCTGAAGTCAGATATTGCATTCAATCAAAATCCACGAGAGACTTAAAAACGGTTGGAAATATGAAGGGGGGTTGTTCCAAATTTTGACTGGGACCAGTGACTGGGACAAAGTCAGAYGCAGACAGATCAGAGATGAGCTCATTTCTGCAATTTTTAGGCTTTTCTGCTCCAGCCCAATCAGTAAGAAAAACGTTATTCTTAATATTTTTTTTCACTATGTAATTTTTCCTTTTCAGCAGTCTAAGCCAATTTTTCTGCCATTCCTCCACATGGATGTAGTAAATTTTGCTGTCAGTCTGGGAACACTTCTCCTACAGCATTGGAGCTCTCAGCTGGTGCCCATCTTTCCTTGAGAAGGGTCTGTTGAAGGCAGTTTTATCAACCCAAATTGTGGTTGGAACCACTGTAATCAGAGATATAGAAAAGCTGCTCTGTTTTCTATCTCTATTTATTTTGTTTCTGTTACAAAGACAACATTTCAAATTTTCACTAAAGTTCTTAATCCTGCCCAGTAGTGGTAAACAAATTTATATGGGCTTGGAAAACCTGTGCATCTGTCTCAGCTCTCCTTGGAGATTTCTGAATAGAACAAAGTTTGCAGAAACTTTTAGTTTAATCTGATTTAAAATTATTTCAGGATAATTAGATGACTGAATAATTTTAGTATTTTTTTTTTTTTTAGTACCGGCATAATCTTGATGCCATCCCAGTAGAATGAAAATAAAAATGGAGGCAATTCAGAGAAACATCAAATTCCCAATAAAACTTCCAGAATTTGCATCCAAAGTCAGGATGTGTTTCCAGAYTCAGTGGGGAACCGGACTCCCCTCCCATGTGAATCAACACAACCATCAGGCAATGAACCTGGATGAATTAATTTGTGGAGCAAAGCCAAAGCTCCCCCAGTAAGGGAACTGGTACCAGTGTGTACTGCAGGACCTTTCCCAATTCAAACCAGCTGCAAATCTGCATTAAGTGATTTTTTTTTCTATAGGTCCTTAATCCACTGGGTTAAAGCTTTCCAGTGAACAGAGTACAGAGCAGGACAGCCCAGCACTTCAGACTGCAGCTGCTAAAGGCAGTCATCCCACTCATCTCAGTGTTTGAAATAAATCCTTACATGGGGATCTTAAAGAGCTGAACTAACTCCCCAAAGCATTAATGGGTGTTAAGTGGTGTGCTGAGATAAGAGTACATCCCATTGTTAGGAGTGACCGATGGAGCTCAGGGGTCAAGTGAAATTGGGCTTATCTGCTGGCAATTCAGCCTTTTTTCTTCCTGTGTTTGCTGTCTAGAATTTTCTTCTGGGGRAGAAAAAAAATAAAAAGAAAAAARGAAAGTGTAAAGCAGYCCATATTTTAACCAGGAGTCAAGTGAAAGATTCAGAAGGTGAAAGATGAAAGACAGGCACAACACTTTGTGTGGAAAAGCCTGGAGATGCCTTGCTTGCATGATGAAATGCTCTAGACCATGGAATATCACAGGGATGGCAGAACTCCTTTCATGAAGCAATAGTGCAGGAGAAATCCTTTTCCCTTTAAACATGAGCAGACACAATTCTCCTCTTTACTTTCTTTARTGCACAGGAGCTGACACCTGAACCTACAAAATTCCTGGTGTCTTGTGGATGSTGTGGTCAGTCTCTGGGTATGGCTTCAGCTCTGGAAAAGCAAAGACAGCACAGCAATCCGAAAAAAAGCTCCACTTTTCCACCCTTTGCTGGACTCAAATGGTTTTACAGTGTGTTTTGGAGAGAACTGGGTGGGATCAAGTCCCCAGCTCTGGAACGGACTCTCTGTCCTTGGCACAACAAAGTTCTTTGTTGGCACCTGGGACATTTGCCCAAGATTTGATTAAAAGATTGGTGTAACCAGGGAGAGATGAGGTTCTGATGCACTGGGATAAGTCCCAACACATCCATTCCATGGGCAGRGTTTGCAGAATGAGCAATGGGCATGGCCTGGGTCTGCCTCACCCAAGGGCACCTTCACTGCCATTACAGCAGCACCTTATCAGTGAGGTGACACCAGAAGAAAGGCCCATTAAAAGCAAATATCTATAGTTTCTGCATTTGTGGAAAGCTTTACTTTTTTTTTTAAATGAGGAACTTGAAGTCACGAGTGAAACCAGCAGCTGAGCTCTTCATTGTGGTTCTCAAAGCCTCGGGGGTTTTGATCRCTGTGAAATGGTTCAGCCTGCTGGGCTGCACACAAACTCTCTTAAATAATCCTCCCTGGTTTCCCAAGCTTTGAAGTCTTCCTGAAACCTAAATCAGCATTTAGCTGGCTGGACAAATTCCCAGTCCCACTGAGGTCAAGGGATGTTTTGCACTCACCTGCAGCAGTACCAGGACCTCACCTCCCTGTGTTCCTCTGTTTCCCTGCTGGTCACCACACCAGAACATTCCTAGATTTGTCATGRTCACAGAAATGCATTTTAACACGAGTGGTCTCATTCCACCCTACCAGAGCTGAGTTTTGAGATGTAAATGCAGCCCTCTGAGCTCTTGACTCTGACCCACTTTCTGCCTAGGGCACAGCAGGAAGGCAACAGCTCCATCCCTCCCTTACTGGAATCTGACAGATCCCTATAAAATATGATTGGAAGGCTAGAACAATTAAACATGTTTCCCCCTGTGCATTGAATACAATATCCATATACAGTGGCAAAGAACAGATMTCTCCCACACACTGTGTTAAAACAATTTGTTTATAAACCTGAAGGAACCCAGGATTTCCCTGCAGTGAGGGAACCCTGGAGTGTAGCAAAGCTGGGTAGAGAGGCTTTTACTGAGCTATCAAGCCAGAGTGCAGAAATAAAAATGTATATTTTCCTTCCTTCTGATGAATAGTTCCAGTCAACATCAGCTAACTTATTCCTATTGACAGATCTATGAAATACTTGCAGAATCAACAGCCATAAAGTGGATGGCAAAGCACTGGCACCATAAAGCCCTAACGTCCGTGTYTATTGCAATCAAGGCTTTTAAAACCTAATTACTTCTGGGTGACATCAGTCATATATTTCCGTGTGAAATTACAGTGGCATGCAAGTGCCCAGCAAAATAAAAGAAAACAAATGATGTCCTATAATAACAGAGAASCAAACTATCATTTTTAATCTGGCATGAAAGCTCCGACTGATGAAGCTTAATACAACTTGTTAAAACACCTAACAAGTGAGGAAGTGATTAAGTGTTGTCCTTTTGCCTCTGGGAAATGGGATCTGCTCTCAGCAAGCACCGAGTGACTGAGACAGCCCTTTGGAGCTGATTGAGCTGCACATAAAGTAACTTCTAATGATCTCAGTCCACTTTGAGCCATAAAGATTTAGAAGGGACAATATTTTAGAAATGATCAAGTTCCACTCTTTTTATTAGCGAGGATAAAACACCTTTGTGGAGGAAATTAAACAGAATAAATTGCTGAGGCCTTCTGCAGCTTCCACCATTCAGTGGTGTAGGAAGAGCGCAGCAGACACCAAACTGGAGCAGGAGCTCGTCCACAACAGAGAGGATTGAAGAGGGGAGCTGCCTTTTGCTTTCAAGGAGTTTCCAGCCTGGGTGAAGTCCTTTTTCTGGTGAAATCCTTCGGGTTTTACCACTCATCTGATGCCTGTGTTATCTCCATCTGTGGGGAAATGAGGGGCTCGGGAGCAGCAGTGGGGTTTGGGGCTGTGCAGGGCACACAGAGCCATGGCTGCTCAGGACATCTCTGCAACCCTGGTGATGGAGGAGCATCCTTTGGAGCAGCACTCAGACAGCTCCAGGGATGCTCAGCTCCTCTCTCCAAATTCCTACATTCCTGCCAAGTCACCTCCAGCTCTAATCCCTCCTCAGGGACRAACCCGCTCGAGTTCCCAGTTCCTGCAATGGACCATGGCAGAACCCGCCACAGTTTGTGCTTCTGGCTTTTATTAAGGACACTTTTTTTTCAGGAGATGTTTCTTTTATGGTKCTTAAATTAAGTTTTCAAGGTTAATTGTCCAATTTGATGTCTTTGGTTCAATAAATAATTCAGAGACAGTTTACATCCTCCCATGTAAAGATGCCTGCTGAGGTTACAGTCGCAGCCAGGCACTTCCTCTGATGTGCTATTAGCTAATGTGCTGGAGGTTTTTCCACTTCAGTTTGGAAGCATTTATGCTCTTGGAGAGGAAATTTGAATGGAGCTGAAGTTCAGGGGAAGGGATCACAGTGAAGACAGCCAAAGTCACCAAGCTATTGATAAAGTCACTGCCAGTGTCCATCGTCCGGTGATTTTCCTGATGTCATCCACCAAACAGTAATATCACAGCAATAATTTTAGGTCTTAATAACAACTTCAGTTCAGCAGGTTAAATTGAGAAAGCTTTACATGCTCTTTGGGGACTCATCCTCGAGCAGGTAACTCAGGCTACCCTTTTCTTTGAGACTCTCTGGGACTCTGAGCTGATRGAGGTGCCATTAGAAATTTCACTGCTCAACTGCTGTGTGGGATAGATGAAGTTGCCTCTGTTAGTCACGTTTTTATAGCTTTCTTCCAAACAATCTCCAAGACTGGTTTTCCTATTGGCTGYGTGTAATGGGATCATAACCCTGCTGGGAGTCCCAGGTACCAATACAAAAAAACCCCTATAAATCATAAATATTCCTGTGGTGTGTTAGTGTGAGTTCCAGGGCTGGGAATTCCCGAGGGAGGGCTGCTGGGGATGATGTTTGTTCCTACCCCAGGGACCTGGAACTGGCAAAAGACAGGGGTACTGCTCCTGTTATCACCATTGGAAGAATCTTGRGGGACCAATCAGTTAATATCTGTACCATGAAACCAATATAGAAAGCACAAGATTTGCAGTGCATAGTAAATACCATCGTTCTCCTGTTAGCTGAATTAACAGCTGCAGATTTTCAGCAAATCCAAATCCCCAGTGTCTGTAGGAGCTTGGCAATCCCCAAACCCATTGTCCCCACCATGCCCCAGTGCAGGGCTGTGACACCACACTCCCAAATGTGTCATTGGGCCGTGGTGGCTTCGGGTGGGAGCTGCAGCCRGAGCAGCCCCGGTGCTGACACTGCAATGCAGCTCCAATGCAGAGCTCCTGGCACAGGGACATTGATTCCATGGTACACTTGCTGTCCTTTCAGTAAAGGTCACATTGCAGGGCTGGCTCTGCCTGTGAGTACCTGGAGAGGGTGGCTGGACAGGAATTGGATCATCAGAGTGGGATGTTGTGCCCGGTGTTGGTGCCAGGGCTGGGGWTGTGCTCTGGGATGGAGCTCGGGGTCCATCCACCCTGTGCTGGGGACACAGRGCTGCCCCAGGGTACCCACCCAGAGGGCACAGGCATGATACCCTCACTCTGCCAGAACAGGGGGCTCAGCACAGCAAAAACTGCTACCTGGAGGAGGTTATTTCCATAGCTGTCTGGTTACCCCACCACCTATTTTTGATCTACTCGCCGAGTAAAAATATAATCTGATTTTTGCCTGCTAGAGCAAATTGTGGCTACAAATATTCTCACTTAAAAAAAATAAAAAAAAAAAATAAAAAGCAGTTATTGGCAACCTGGCTCGGAGCTGAGCAGGGCTTGCAGAGCAGCAGACTGTGAGGTTTGTTACCAGCAATGTATTCAGAAGGCATCTGATCAAAGCTATAAAAGGGGGGGGAAAAAAATCATCAAGGCAACATTGTAAAAGATGATAGTTGTTAAATCTAATTTCAATACTCTGTGTGCATAACCTCTAACTCGGAGGCATCTAAGCATTCCAGACATGGCCGGTGCATTGTAATTTTTGCATCGTTTCACATTACTCACAAGGTGCATTAGATGGACACTGAAGGATGAATTATTCTTTTCAGCAAAACATTTTTGTGGAGTAAGTAAATTTATCTTGCGGGGAGAGTAAAAGGAAGAAATATGGCATTAAAATGTGCAGATCTGAGTTGAACACATCTCTCTTTTACAGGGAAACCATGATTTAAGTGCACTCTATTACTAATGTTTAATAAAAGCCATAATTCAGAATGTCAGGCTGAGGCTGTGTGCATTGAAACTATGATTTGGGGAAAAAATGACACAGACATTTTTCAGTACAGTAGCTCTTCTTTAAGCCATTTGTCTGCAGGCCTAAATTAGCTTTGAAGTGTGCTTTATCTTTTCTAAAAAAGGCATTGATACARCGATTATGCTTTATCAATTAATTTCACACACAGCCCCGGAGAGGACAGAGGTTGGTGGGGCTGGGTGCTGTCACCTCCCCAGCCCAGGGCAGGGTCACATCACCTGCACTGCCCTTGCAGGGACCTTGGGACACTCTGTGAGTGCACAGGCTGAATCTCCACCTTTCTGAGAGCAATTCTCCCCAAATATTTGTTCTGTGGGTGTCCCCCCATGTTCCCAAGGTGCAGACCCAGTTGCTCCATCAGTGCTGGCTCTGAGGGMAATGTTGAATTGACTGATGATGTCTCTTCCTTTGACACTTCACAGATGCAGAGCTGGCCACCAGCTGGCCTCCACTTGCTGTGTAATTGRTGTGCATTCTTCTGAAAAATGTGAATGGTGAAGGTTTTGGTGCAGAGCAAACCCCCAACAGCACCTGAGAAACTGCAGAGCAGCAGTGCTGGGCTCAGAGCTGCCTCGTGGTGCTCAGCAGCTTGGTGGGACACCACCCTGGGAACGCAGATGGAGTGCTCTGCTCTCCAAACACATCTCTGAGAGGGCAGTTCAGCTGGTGGTCCCTCTGCAGCTCCATTAGACACGTCATTAACATCTGCATGTCCCCCWTCAGGGGTCAGTCAGGGTTATCAGGGCCTCAAGGTTCACCAGACRGTTGTCAAGTGGGAGTTTGTTGCMCCCAGRCCTCCAAACAGGCTGGGAAAGCCARACTGGAGCCCCAAGGTGTCCAYGGATGTTGTTAAAAGTGTTCTGGATTTGATTCTGGTTTCTCTTACTCCACTTCCCCTCAATGAYATTTKTTTTCTGGATTAAATAAAAGTAATAAACCAGCAGTTTGTCTGATCCCTGCTCTGCACCATCACATGTTTATCTGCCACTGAGCCTGCCCAGCCCCTGCTTCTTGAGGCTTTGCTGAATCCCACTGCCTTCAACAAGGGGACAGCCCTCCCCTGCTGCCTGTGACATCCCCAAGGCCACCCACTGCTGCCCAGCACGGCCCTCCTGGGCCACTGACCAGCTCTGCAGATAGCCACAGATTCATCTGGGTTTTGTTCTGCAGGACTAAATGTCACACAGTAAGTAAAAAATAAAAATGAAGGTCCCCTTCCCTCTTCTCCATCTTCTTTTCACAAGGTGCTGGGTGTGTGCTGACACCAGRGGGTTCTCATGCACCTGCTCAGGCTGCTGTGAACCCTGAGGAATTGGCTCTTTGTATCCTGGGGACTGTTAAAAGCCAACACCAACCTCCAAAGACCTTCCCAAAGTCACGCTCACAGGTCAGTAACACCTGGATTTCCATKTTAGCACACTGGGCTGCTTTACACCAGCAGAGGAGCTGGGACATTAAATATCACTTTCATTTACAATCTGACCTGCAGCTGGGACATTTATTAGCACAAACCAATTCCCCTTGGGGCAGCCAAAGCCTCAGAGCTCGATGCTGAGCATCTCCCGGGGAAACACAACCTGTGCTCAGGTCTGCTCCCAGGCACCCCAGCGCCCGCAATTAAACTCTCCTTAAACTTTAAAGCCACACTTAAATGTGTGTTTATGGCCCCATTACTTTCTCTTTATAGCCCGAGGTGAAGGCTGGAATCCTGTCCGAGACATCTTAAAGGTTATATGTACAATTAGCTGCTTTTCGTGGCGTCCTTTAATATTTCACTTCATCAGCCAAAACAAACGCGGGTGAACCAGCTGGGTGCCTGTGGGACGAGGGGATTGTCACCCCTCCCGGGTGTCAACGGGTGACTCAACTCCAGAAAAAATGATGTTGGGTGAGAGCTGGAGCTGTCTCCTCGGAATTTCAACCGGGATTCAGGCTCCCCTGACCCGCCTGTGATGTTGGGGCAGAGTCATTAATGACAGATGTGTAAACTTTCGCATGGAGGGATGCCAATATTTTGCATACTAACACAGTGCTGCCATAAATATTAATGCAGTGCTAATATGGGAAGTTCCACCAGCTGTGTCCATTCTCGGGGGATACTTCAACTATTTATATTCGGGGTAATGAGCAAGCTGTTATTATATAATCAGGCTGTTGGAGAAGCCTTTGGAATAGAAGTCTCACTGAGAATTAACCAACAACAGGAGCGTGTTTGGAGCCATGAGGCATCGCAGAGTGAATGAAGGAAGGTTTGACAGAGCAGAGGCAGGACAGGAGAAAAACAGGACAGGAGGAGAAAACTGGACAGTGAGAAAAACAGGACAGGAGGAGAAAACAGGACAGTGCTGAGACTGACGTTCCTGAGGAATTAATGCTGATTGAAACGGGTTTTTTTTTGCACCCAAGCACCAAAATTCTCTACCTACAAAGTAATCCCAAATTTCTCGTGTGAAATAATGASTCACCAGAGGAGGCAAAAATGAGAAATGTTTGCTCGGTGCTGAAAAYCACAAGCAAGAACAAACTTTGTTACGGTCTTCCCTCTTCAAGCACAACCTGCTTGCTTTAATCAGAGCTGGAATGATGCTGCTTTCATCTGACTCGAGAATCAGCCTCTCTTCTCGTACTGAAGTTGGATTTGTGTTGATTTTATTACTGTTTTGGACTCCCATAACACAAATGACTGATGAGCYAAATCCGTGCTGCATCCCTGGATGTATTAGGCTCCTATTGTCTTTTTCGTATCAAATCTATGCTTTTTATAAGGAAGACTACTTCTTCTTTAAAAAAAAAATAAATCTGGAGAATAGTTTGGAAGTGATTTAAATCCTCTTCCCCCCTTTTTTTGGGGAATGATGAATATTTAATTGAGTTGAAGGYGGATAAATGATCATTTTCTTCATCCTATATGGTAGTGAGCAGTAAATTACTTTACCAGGAAACCCAGTTATAATTGCAAAATTGATAACAGAGGTGTGAAAATTTACACCTGTGATAATAAAGACTAGCTTCCCATCGTACATAGACATTATATCTTGTGAGTTATCTCTTGTGCATGATCTAAATATTTCATATAAGCCAGCAATCAGAGCCTTCAGCACGCCAAGTGAGAAATAACCCCCTTTTATATTTCATATGCATATACATATATATATATTACAAATAACAGCACGTTCTGCATGCACCTACACACCTGCACAGCAGCGCTCCGAGGGTGGGTGTTCGTGTTCCTGAAAACTGATGGAGAAAAACCCAACATTGTGCTGCAATGCAGAGTTTGGAGGCAGCATGGCAGGGAGGGGTGGGCAGAGCACGGTAACCTTGGGCAGACCCAGATTAAAAATTGCTATTTGGCATCCTCCAGCTCCAGGCTGGACCCYGGTGAGCTGCTGAACAAGAGGAATCTGCCTCCTCCTCTCCATCCTCCCAGCTTTTCCTCGGGAAACTGCTGAGTAAAGGGAAGCACAAAAGTTATGGGCAGTTTTGGCAGGGGCAGCGGTTCTGGGGCAGAATGAGCATCCCCGAGCGCTCTGGGGTCCTACTCAGGGCTCAGCACCCCTCAGGGGCTGGCACGATGCCACCACATGCTAAAGAGATGATACTCAGCTGGTAATTAAGCACTGCAATCAGCAGAGCTCTCAGCAGAGCCCGCTGAAATGAACCCTGTGCAGATTGAAATTAATACCGAGCAACCTAATGGGCAGGAGTGCACTCGCCAGGATTAACCTAAGAGGAAATCAAACCCTTTAGAGAAAGCTTTTGGCAGCAGGAATCACCCCCCTYAATATCCAGCAAAAGTCTCAGCGCTAATTCTGAATTAATCCGTAATTTGGGAAGAATTTCTCAAGGTCAAGGCCTTTTTTAATTTTTCTTTTTCCTAAATCTGCGTTGGATGCAAAAAGCATTGGATGTTCCTGGGGGTTTCCATGGATTTGGGGTTTGGAGCAAGGCTGTGGCTGGGGCTGGTGGCAGGCACAGTCATTAAAACACAGGGATTAGAGCCTTCAGCCTGAATCTGAGTCTAATCCATTACCCTGTTCACAGGGAATCACTGGGAATGGRAGCTAATTCCCTCCATTTAGCCTAAAAGAGATGGTCTCCTTTTAAAAGTTTGGTCTTGTTAACTGTGCTGGATCCAAGATTTTCTGTTACAGAGGTGCCAAAGCCATAAAACACATAAATTGCCTCTTTCTCCTCATTTTAGCATGTCATTTCATAGATATAGATAGGCTTTTATATAGATATATATTTTATTATGCACTCTGTTTCTTAAGATATCATTACTTTTATCTTGGCCAGTTTATTAAAGATAATTATATGGAAGTTCCTGTGCGTTCTCCAAGATTGCAGTTGGCTGAGCTGGATGAGAACATTATGCTAACAAGAACATATTTTGCTGCACATGAGACAATCTTTTTTGGGCAGGAAGAAGTGAATCATTTTCCTTCTCTTTTCCTGCCTTCCGATATTTTTCTTGAAGCTTATTTCAGTAGCAAGGCATCTCCAGCTTCCCCTAGACTAAAGCAAGAGACAAGATGCAAGAGCCATTGATTCACCTCAGGGAATACTTTGGAGAGATCAAAAAGTGCTCGTGTGCAAGCTGTTTCCTGTGGGAGGAGCATGGCAGTACAATCAATCCATGAATGCATTGTAAAATCAATGCTCTGTATAATTAGGGCACTCCAAGGGTAAAAAAAAAAAAAAAAAAAAAAAAAAAAAAAAAAAAAAAAAAAAAAAAAAAAAAAAAAAAAAAAAAAAAAAAAAAAAAAAAAAAAAGGAAAAGAAAGGGAATAAAAGGGAAAATTAAAAAGGGAAGATCTTCAATGTCTACCAGGACTCTTGAAGGCTGGAGGAGTCACGAGCACCTGAACAAACAGATTTTAAGCCCGTTTCAGAGGCAGAGGAGGAAGATCTTGGGGGATTGATGCAAAAACRTTTTGTCTTGGTGCTGGCGGTAAAATGCCAAGGGCTTGGGGATGCTGATCACAGGTGAGACGACCCCCTTGGTTCTCAGGTGAGACCCCTGGTCCTTCAACACCCTGACCACCACTGACTTGTTTGCTTTTGGCTGCCACTGGGAAACCATTTTGATGGCAAACCCCCTTTGGCAGCAGCCAAAAATGATCTGGGAGGAAATAAGAGTTCAGAAACCACCTTGGTGKCCAGGATCAAACCTTCCCCTGCAAATTCAGCCCTCCCCTCTGCACTGGTGGTGGGGATGGTGGAAATCGTCTCTGTCCCACCTCCACACCCAGCAGAAAGGCTCTGACCTCGAAAGATTCCTTTGGCATTTAAATATTTCCAACCATTTCTCAGAGAGCAAACGGTCGTAATTCTCAGCTAAACACAAATGTTAACTATAGATCATGAAATACAGCGGGGTGTAAATAGTTCTCTTTTATAAGGCACTAAATTATAAGCAGAGACAATTAAGTTAGAAGACAAAAATTCCTTTAAATTAGCAATCACTTTTGCAAGCTCTTGGTGAAAGCAATAATGTGTTTCTGCCTGAAAAATTCACGTTTTAGGGTGTGTGGAGGCTGTTGCAGACTGCTGACCCTGCTGGAGCACAYTGCAGCTCTTTAACAAAGCTTGGCTTGATAAATAAGACTTTTAAATTTAAAGCCTAMGCCACCCTTCAGCCAGATTTTTAGTTATTCAACACTAAAAGATCTCAGAAGATTCTACTCACCCCCATGGATCCTCTCCAGAAATCAGACTCCCAAGGAGGGGGGCACAAAACAAACAAACACTCTGCCTGGAATGGCCACAGCACTGGCCATAAATGTTCCTCAGATGGGTCATTAGGTCTTTTATGGATTGTCAGCGTGGAGAACTGATCCTGGTTCCAGGGCAAAGAAAACTACATCATATTAAAATACATGGCTCTTGTGGGACACGRCACTTTCACAGGGCTGCCTGCGAGTTTGGCAAGAGCCTGAAGTTGAGAAAGACAGATAACCCTGCAAATCAGAAAAGGCAGGTTTTCATCAATAGGAAATTACAGATCCCTGGTGAGAACTCGCATCATTATCTATCAAGAAATAAATTGGCCTGAGTTCCTCTTAACTGGYTCATCTGCTGGGATGTCGTGGTGGGAAGGACCTTTGTCTCCCGGGCAGCCACCGGTTCACTGGGTGCTTTAATTGCTTGTAGGAATAACTATTGATAGAACCACCAAAGGTGCTCATGCCCCAGCTTCASAGAAAAGGGTTCTTTAAGGATTCACTGTGCTGGAGCTCTCTGAGTGGTGACACAGGTAAGAAGGAAAAGGCACAGAGAATATCCCACTCCTCATCCATATGGAAACAACTCCAGGAGCAGTGCTCCATATCAGAGCTTTGTTTTCAGAGGAGGATGAGAAACATCCTCGGGGCTGTGAGAAACACCCCGCAGGGCTGCGGGCCAGCTTTGCTGCAGCTGCTTCGAGCCTTTAAATCCAAACTTTGGGAAATGCGTGGATCTACTCCAAATAAAACACCCAGGAATGTGGAAAGTAAGTGTCCCTTATCCTTTAGGATACTCAAGGCGTGCCGGGTGYCTGAGAGCAAGGACAAAGTTTGTTGGCCATCACCCAGCTGACAGCGCACGGGCAAGGACAACTCCTYCGAAACAGCTTTTGGGCTCCGTTGGCAGGAGAAAGCTGGCACGCCAAAAGGATTAATTATGCCCCAAAATAAATGTGAGGGTACGGCTGGAGAGGAGTACCACCGGCGGGATTTCTGGCACCGAGCCGTGCGCGCACGGGCCGCAGAGAGCGGGGAGGGGGAGGAGACGGGAAACTTCACCGCTCCTAAACCTCGGCATCCTCCGTCATTGTGTCCGAGCACGCGTGGAGAGGAGCCTTTTCCAGGAGAGGGCACTCGTGGGAAACAGCAGCTCCAGCCGCTCCGGCCCCGGGCAGCGGCACCGCTTCCCCCGGCACCGCGCATCGCTCCGAGCGCGGRCAGCGGGATCCCCTTCCCCGCACTGCCGGAACCCTCCGGGCACTGAGAGCCCCTCCATCCCCCGTGTCCCCTTGCAGGGGCAGCGGGAATCCCCCGCATCCCTCTGCTCCAGGCTGAGCGGGATCCTTCGCGCCCCGCATCCCTGCGCCGCCGGGAACGGGAATCTCCCGGTACCCGCCTCCTCCGGGCAGAGGGATCCCCTCGGCCCCCACATCCCTCTGCCATCCCTCTGCCATCCCTCTGGCATCCCTCTGGCATCCCTCTGCCACCGGCTGAGAGGCTGAGGGATTCATCAGGGCAGCACGAATCCTCGCTGATCCATTTGGATCCTCTCCCATTCCCCGTCTATGCCGGGCAGATGCTGCTCGGTGCTTCAGCTGCTATCAGCCCTGAAAGAAAAATAGAAAAAAGGAAAAAAAAAAAGAAAAAAAAAAAAGAAAAAAAAGAAAGAAAAAAAAGCCCTTAGGCCAGTGGTGCACTACGTGAGAGGGAAACATCTTGTATGCTAATTGGCTTTAGGTACTTACAGCAAGATTGAGACTTGTAGCATTGCCACAGCTTGTTGGAAATTCCTCCGATAAGCTGACAGATGAATGTGTCTCTCTCATGGAGAGGTGAGAGAGCAGCAAAATACTTCCAAGAGCACAGGCAGTGAAGCAGAGATATTTCTGGCATGTCAACACGCCGGGGCGGTGAGAACGCTGACCACTCGCCGCGGGAAGGATGGGGGGAGAGAGGGGAGAGAAGGGGGGAAGCAGCGGGCAGGCACCAAGTGCTGATCTGCTGGCCACGTCCTGCCACCTGCACAYTGAGAAGCAGCTTTTTGTGTGAAGGGCTCCATCAACTTGAATTACTGCTTGTAAAGCAGGGTGGGAGCGAGCAGGAGGAACGCAGGCAGGATCCGGCCCGTACGCAGGAGCACGGCCAGCAGAGGTGTGGGCTGAGATTGATGTCCCAGCACAGCTTATTGCTGGGGCCTGCTAAATCAGAAACTGCGTTTAGTTCTTTGGCTGGGATTTGGTTGGGTTTTTTTTTTTTTTTCACAAGTTTCAGAATTAGCCTTTCTTTTAGGGTTCATTTCTCCTTGGGTGATGCCGGGGAGCTCTCTGGGTGCTGGGGCAAAAGTGGGCAAAGCAGAGCTGTGCTGAGGTTTTCCCACAAGCACCCACCCTTCAGGCAAACCTTCACTTCCCCTCTGTGGTGTAAAATATGAGAAAAAAATGCCTTGAGGCCCAAGGCCATCATGCATGTTGCACCACAGCCTTACACAGCAGCACCATCACAATCTGGTCCTGAAAATGCACCGGATCCAGTGGTTAGCTCTGGCTGCTCCAGAACATGGGGAATAAGCCCTACAGGAGTGCGAAGTCAGTGTCACATGGACAGAGTACCCAGCAGGGCACCCCAGACCTTGGCCCAGCTCCAGATGCCTCCAGCTGCCCCACCASCTCCTGGATCTCTGTCTGTTTGTGAAATCTGAAAAGTAATTTCTGATGGTTGTGATGACAGTTGCAGTTTGAGGCTTTTTGCAGCATATTTGGAGCTGTTTCTGAAGCTTTTAAATTGACTCCTTTGGTATCTTTGGGTGGGGACRTTGGCTGAAGCAGTGTCCCCTCCTGCCATCGGCCGTGCCTGGCACTGGCTCTGGCTCCCTCCTCCCCATCTGCACCAGCCTGAGCCCYGGTCAGGTCAAACAACGCTGCTTCTTCTCTCCATCCACCTGAAAGCATTTGCACAGGGGATTTCCTGTCAGTTCTGAGTGTACAAGGATCAGAAATGGTCCTGTGGCAWTTTGCAGATCCCCCAGCTTTTAGACTGGGGTTCAGTTTCTCCATCTCTGGGTCAATTCTGCCTCTGACCTTGAGCAAGGTCATTTTCAACTTCTGTGCCTCAGTTCTCCCAGAAACAAAATGGGCTTAATAACACCTCCCTTCTCCAAATTTAAGTTTTCCTCACTATGTCTTGCCCACAACTTCACACTGTGAATCCAATGGGACTCCTAATTTAATAAACACAAGGGAGCCTATTATTACAACCTTCATGCCATAGCCCTGTCTTTATCTCTGCCTGCTATTTGCTGTAGGAAATATCAAAGCTTTCTCTTCTCAATTGCCATTAGCAATTGCAGCAGCTGTGGTACAGGATCCAGGGATTTTCAGCTGAAGTCTAAACGCAGTTGACAACTGTATGAATCTCAGAGCTGGGGTAAGTAGCTAATGCAAATATTAACATCGTAGTAAGAAACACTCAGGAGTGGTAAGTGACTGATAGAAAAGTGATTATATGGACTTTATGTTGAAAAGTAAATATTTACTCTTCACCATTGACAGATGCTTCAAGCACCATAGATCTAAAAAAGACATTGATTTGCTCTCCTCCAGCCTCTCTTATCTCCTACTTATGAAAAATATCTGGTGAACAGTACATCATCTGCTTGCTCCACAGCCTAAGTGCCTCAGAGCAGCCACTCAGGTAATTTATTTGGCATCCAACAGTGCAATAGTTAATTGTAGTGCTTGTGGAGTTGCGTGTGGGCTCTGCTGTAGCCTCCTGAAATGCAGTCACCCAGTGCTGCTCCTGATTCCCTGACGCAGAGCTTGGATACTGGGCCAGCTCCTGCCCTCCTCAGCAGCCACCCAGGCATTAAAATGCAAGGGAAAAAAAAGAAAAAAAAACCTAGAAAAGAAAACTGTTTCATTCTGCGAAAAAATTTTGTTCCTTGAAGAAGAAGAAGGGAAGAGAATGACCTGGGAAAATGCAGCTGTGCTCTTTAAGAATAGGCCGGTGGCTCCCTGTGCCGCTCTCCTCTCTGCCCTCCTGGAATTGCCTTGAAATAACTTAAATGAAGTTGAGCCACTCAGAGGCTGTCAGGTTTGCTGGACCTCCTTGGCAATCAATTTAACCTCCTGGAATAATTTTTTTTTTTTCTGCTGCCTGAAGTTGCTGAGTCAGTGATGGGTGTCTGGGGGCTGCCTGCAGAGCTGCTCCCRGTGCCTCTTCCCCAGGGGCTTGCCTGTGTGAGATAAGGTGCTGKTCCTCTGACCTGCTATTTCTGGAAGTGACACTCATGGGTGGTGTGTCTTACAATGACCTGTGTGTGACCACGCTTTCATCATCTGGGGGGTGGGATCCTTTGGAGGGCAGTTTTGGCCGTGTACATGAGTGTTAGCCAGCCTCATCCTTCCTGCTCCACTCCAGGGGCAGGGAAAGTCCTTTGGGATGCTTCAGCATCCCTGCCCCTYGGGTGGGGCAGGCATTTTAGCCTCCTGTTGGTTCTAAATGAGAGAAACACGCTTTGCTCCCTCACTTTTGTCCCCTTTTTGGGCTCGCCAGACTTTAGAAGAGTCCTGGTGGCCTTGGTTGACATTGGCAGGGCACGTCTGTGCGTGCATCCCTCCCGCCCCTCGGAGCTTCACTGCACTTCACACTGCAGCAGCTTTCTCCCTACAGYTGATAATTACCTCAGAAACAAATAATCACCAAGTGGAGGATACACAGAGTTGTTCACAGAAGAGGAGAACTGAAAACACTTTGTCTTTTTCTCCTACGGAGCCTCCGCACCGGCCGGAGGGATCTGCCCGAGCTGCTCCCCGAATGTTGTGCTCGGTAATTACCGGCTGCATAAACATTTCTCTTTTATTTAATTTTGCCTGATGATAATTAGGTGTGAGAGCCTTGTTTAGCAGCCTCTCGCTGCTTCCTGCTCCCAGTTGTTTTCAAACCTGGAGCAGAGGATGGAACCTGCCTGGCAATGATGTTACCCCGTAAGATGCCATCCAGCATGATCCCTGTGCCCTGGGAAAAGCAGCCCAAYCTGCAAAATCCTCCAGATTAAACCCAAAAGACAGCTGCAGTGYGAGGCTGCTTACCAGGGGTGTCACTAGAAAAGTGCTCAAAAGAAGAGGAATAAGAAACACATTTGCCAAGTTCATAAAACTGTGACCTTGAGACACAGGTCACCGAGGCATCAGCGGCTTTCGGTGGCTCACGGCACGAGGGGACACCTCAGAGACCTGGAGACAGACCTTTGATGACACTGGACATCTCAAGGAGAGATTTACTGATAGCAGGGAGTTTGAGTGCTCACAGTGCTTGGATTCTGCTTTTGCTTTCGTGGAGCATTGGAAAGCAGTGAAAAAATGAAGTTAAAGGTGTTCTGCATCTGTGTCGGTGTCCAAATCCTGCAGGAACCACCGCTGCCTCTCCACACGTCCTGCACCCACATAATTTGCAGGCTGCCCGTCCCTATTGCTCTGCTCCTCCATCAAATCCCTCTGCCTGTGTGCAGGAAAATAACTCCAGGGACTTTGATAAGATTGTTCCTGTGAAGGAGACAGGTGAGAAGGAACCCCCCTCTTGCAAAGCCGGTCCTTTATTTCCTCTTTTTTTGGATAGGTGCTCCGGTGCCTACAACCCTGCTGGAAGCGTATGGGCCAACACCGACACATGTGTAAAGTTTTATTGTCACCAGAGCACAGAGGTGTATGGACAGAATATTTTCTTCATACATTTAACATTCGAATTTCATTTATTTCTTTTTTTTTTTTCCACTCTTCATGCGATGCCAGCAGCTTGGAGAGCTGCAGCCTGAGGTGTGCATTAGCTCCCATTTGATTGCTGTACAGCAACTCTTCTTATCTTTGAAAATTAACCATTTCATAAGCCCAGAGGAGGTGTCTCGCAGCATGAGCGTAATGCACCAGGCATTGCACCAAAGACTGCAGAGTGCACCACTGTTTCAKTCAATGCTGACTGAGGCTTTGACACCTAAAAAAAAAAGTATTTTGCAGCCCTGTCAGACGTACAGAGCAATTATGCAAAACTGTCTTTAAGAAGATATTATTCTCAGGACATTTTATTTTCCTTTTTTTTTTTTCCTTTTTTTTTGTTTTTTGTGTGAGAGGTAGTATTTCACAAAAATCCTCACCTTTTCTTACTTATATAATTCAGTGCCACTTACAGCAAATTATATTTGTGCAGWTTCATTATCACATCTATATAAATTCTTCTAATAAACTATCCTCAGACTTTAGGATGAAAAATGATTTTGTTAAGATATGGTATAAGATAAAACAAAGGAAAATAAGCWAGGTGGTTCCTTTTTCTGCATTGACTGCATGGATGTTAATGAGAGCCATCTCCATGTACAGGTCTAGCATCTGGTTGCTATATTTATTTTAATTGTGTGGTGGGTTGTTCTTTTTCAGGGAGAAATCTAAATCCCATATGTGCTCTGTTATGACACAAAYCCCTGAAAAATCAGAATAAATCTATAGATGCAACATCCATGTGCTTTTTAATTGCTCTCTTCCCACTGACTAAATATTGTGAGATATTTCAGGGTGAGATATGAACTTCTCAGCTTCATCTCTTTTCCACTCCTGTGTTGTCCTAGCTGCCTGCTGTTGACTCCTTGTAGGTCATTTCCAGCAACATAAGCAAGACAAGCAAACAGCAAAATTGCAAGATGCAAATGCCCTTCGTTTTTGGCTCTGAGTCAAAAAATAATAAGTTGACAATAACCCTGCCAGAATATGCAGCAAGGGTGACTGCATATTTCTTCCTGCTAGCGTGACAGTACAAGGGAGCTGGTCACCAGGAAGAGACAAGCTTGTGTTCCCCTGGATGCTGCAGCATGTGCCTTGTCTCAGGTTTTAAAGGTTTTTCTGGGTAAAGCATAAAGAATTCCACGCAACCAGCAGCTCATTTCCACTTCTTCAGCAGAAAAAGCATGGGGTGGGGGGGAAAGAAGAGGAAAAAAAGCAGRTGACTTGAAGATATGTTAAAATAATACTAAATGAAGCACAGCTTGTTTYATAAAAGCTGCTGTGGGTGTGGAGAAGAAATGCTTGTGATGAAGATGGGAGGGCAGTTGGGGCCCCACAGGGATGGAGCTGAGAGCCTGGACCTGCACAGAGCTCTGAAATGAGCCTGAAGCTGCACTGAGCTCTGAAATGCCATCCTGTCACCTCATGGGCTCCCAAACACTGCGTAGTGGAGTCCTCTGTTTTAAAAAATTTAATGACTTGCATCAGCATCTTCAGTCAAAGGGTTTAAGGAGGCTCCTCTGTGTCCTCCCTTCCATCCGGGGAGCCTCCACTCCCCACCCCTGCTGGTGCCTCTGCCAGCTGTGCACAGAGCCCTCGGCAGGGCTGTGGGGACACCCTGGTGCTGGGGATAAACCCAACAATTGCCTGAACTCCTGAACCCTTCAGAGCTCAGCAACCGCCTCAAGACCTTGAGTTGAAAGTACCAAGATGATGCTGCGATATTGCACGCAGGAGAGAGAAGCAGTGAAGTTCTGGCTACGGAGGGATGCTCAGTTTCCAGAATTCCTTTTTCTCCCRGCTAAGCCTTTCTCTATTTAGCTGAGGTGCAGCTCCAGCACCGGAGGCTCTTTATCTCCAGCCAGGAGGAGACAGTGGGGGAGAATCCTGCAGTGAGCAGCACTTTGGGAGTTTGTGATAGATGCCGTCTACCTCATTACTGAACAATGAAACTTTATTGTTCCCTCTCTTCTATTGATTTTTATGTCTCCAAAGCATGCTGGCAAACTCTGAAATGAGTATCTGTCAGAGGAGGACTGCTGCTGCTGATCTGCATCTTTGAAGTGAAAGTCCATGGATCAAACCCTGGATCACGTCCTGCTGCCGTGTCTGTGGGCGAGGAGGGCTTCCCCTGGGGGTTTGTCCTTCCAGCACACCTCAGAGGAGGATGGCTGCCTACAGATCCAGTGCACCAGAACCTCTCTGCTGGCAGAAGACAATATTTTGGCCAATATCCATGCAACTCAGCACAGACCTTCCCAATCAGCTTGGCTTAGAGTTTGAGACTCTACCAGAGGGGCTTCGCTGTGAACTCCAGCCTGGAGAAGTGCTGAGCCTGGCAGCCTCTTCCATGGGGTGAGCATGGAGGGGACCCCACATCTTTCTGACACTCTTTGGTGTGCTGCCACCCTGCCTGCAACACCAGARCAAATATATGCATTATTTGTTTCCAATTTTTAGATAACCCTCCAGAGACGAAGCATTCACCCCGTGGCCCCTACACATACACCCGTGAACTTCACAAGTAGTTAATATTTTATGCATAATTCATAAAATTATACTACATTTTTCTGGGAGTAATTAGCTGACTCTGTACCTCTAATGAACTGCAGGTTCAGCTACGACAAATACATGGGCGACTCTGAGGGATAGTAACACGCAGGCGCCTTTAAGCAAAGTTCAAGCAGCTCCTAAATTAACCGGAGCGAATCCCCAAAGATGCAGTATTTATGCACTGAAGCAGGAAAGGGAGGGCTCTCATCTCACCACTCTCATCARCCATCACAGCCCAGGAAGCAAGAGAGAGAAAATAAGAGTTATTTACCTTTTGCTAATTGGGAGCTGGGCAGCTCAGGTGAGACTTTCCTCCTTTTCCTTTCTTTGGTTGATTGCGTGGGGTTGTCATGGAAGTGATCCCCAGCGTGGAAATGGGTGTAATTGGCTCTAAGATTTTCAGGCTTAAATTGCAAATTTTTCTTAAAATTCTGTTCTCAGTTGGAGGAAAATGAAATCCATTTGAGCTGTTCTGGTTCTTAAAATAGAAACTGAGCAATTTAATCAAAATTCTTATTTCCAGAGCATCAACCCTGCATCCGCGGCTACAGGGCTGCCTTTTCCCAGGGCTCAACTGCAGCCCCAGTGAGGCAAAACCAGCACTGCTTTGGCAGTGTCATACCCACAAAAAGTGGAAAATTTGGGTGCTGGGTGAGCAATGGCTTTTGGGACACAGGACACAGCATTTTGCTCTCGCTTTTGGGCTGAATAACCAGAGCAAAGGCAGCACCCGGCCACTRCCCCCTCCCAGGTGGGACCCCTGCTCTTCTGGCATTTCCTCATGGCATTAAACACAGCACAACAATCCCAAAGCAGAAGAACACCTCCTGCTGCCCTGCCCAGCCTGGCTGCTCCATCTAAGCCAGTAGCAGCAGTGCCATAACCGGGTGGCATCACACGGGACACCAGCAGCATCTCCAGGGCACACACTGCTCCTCCCAGCTCCCAGCTGCTCATGGATGTGGGCAGAAGAAAGCTGCTCACTGAGGGTGACCTCAGAAACCTGGAGATCTAATACACAGCTACCAGCAGTCTAAAATATTACATTTTCCCTCGAGAGCGTGCTCCTTAAATGAGGAATCTGGAACAGCCCGTCCTACCACAGCCATTCCCACTGYCGGGACGTGCAGAGCCACTGCCAGTAATTGACTTTAAGTGGAGGGCTGCAAACTGGTAAATGTATTAACTTCAGGTGCCTCGCTGCCATTTTTGAATAAATTAAATTTTCGGCGCTGTCGCAGGTACAAAGGAAACCACGGAGAAGAGGCGCACGTGTCAGGGGGTGAGCACATTAAGGCAGACGATGGTGACACCTGTCTGGTTGAGTTTAGGTGACAAAATTCAGCAGAGAGACCTCCGTGGAGGGAAGAGGATGCTCGGGAGAAGCAGTGCTGTGGGCTCCTCCTCAGAAGCATACCTCATTTTTTTTTAATTACGTTATAACTTAATTACGGATGCAAGGCTCTTCATTCCTGACAAGTTTTCCATAATCTTAATTTGATCTCATGTCAGAAGGGTCCCATCCTCTGATAACCAAGCCCGGCTAAGAGTTTAACTAGAATAATAGCTGATTAAAAGGGGTTAATAGATACACCTCAAACAGAAGTAAATTAACGGGAGACGCTGTCTCTTGGCTAATGGGATCAGAACAGTATTTGTTTAGTTTATGAATGATTAATCTCCCTCTCTCGGCATTCCTCGGATGCTAATTGCACTTAGGGAGCCCGTGTTTGTTTTTACAAGAGTTGGAGGTGGCAGAAGGAAGGCGATGGCTGGCCCAAAGGGGAGTTCATTCACCCGGGTAATGGGCTCTTGGCACAGCCACGGGGAATACCGGGAAAGCCACGCTTTGGAACCAGAGACGTTGTTAAACTCGAATTAAAGACTGTATTAAAGTCACTTGGTGTGTGTTTTATGAGAAAACCTGTGAAGTTCACAAAGGCACCGAGTGCTGAGGCTCATCCCACCCTCCCTCCCTCCCTCCTGGGGAATTTCCACCGCAGAAACGCTCGGATTTTTCCCTGTGAAAATACTCCAAACGGATCACAGGGGAAGCTAAAAGAAAGGCCAAAGGAGGGGAACCACTTCTCATGGCAACTTTAGCGTTTGACAGTTCAAAGCAGGAGAGCAGCAGCATTTGTCAGGAGCGCTGGGAGGGAAGCAGTAATTGCCTGGAAGCGGCCGCAGATGCAGRGCTCACTCCAGCTGCTGCTGCATCGCTAAGAGGTAACCAAATCATTTCCCTCTCTACACACTTGTCAGCATTTTAATCCTCCATTATCTTTGTACCTAACAACACAAATGTGCTACCTCAGCCGTACTGTGAATTTACTAGCAAACAAACCATTTCAAACAAACAAAACAAAAAATAAAAAGAAACGGWRAAGGGTTTTYRTCCTAGGCTTAGCAGGCATGARGTGTGTGGAASATCTYYCTGCTTGCTGCAGGGGGRTTGGACTATGTGACCTTTAAAGGACCTCTCCCWCCAAATTATTCTAWGATTTTATGRTTTTCTRAATAAAGCCCTTCTAAGTGGGGGCTCTGATTCAGGAAGGTACCAAGATACATTCCGCCAAAGTCAGCTGGCACCACTCAGCTCAAACTTTTAGAGTGTTTGCAAAGGACTTAATKAATTTGGAGGCAGCAGGAGCAGCTTTGAGAGGCTGGTGCCCACCCTGAGCACAGGATCCTTACAGTGATGTGTCAAATCATCTTTGGAGCTGTGACAATCATTTGTTTCAGGGATCAAGATTTGGGCTCACCAAATTAGTGAGTTCTGATACAGCCCAGTTCTTGTTCAGTTTCGTTTTGAATGTCCCAGGCGATGGTGGGGATTTATGGATGATTAAGATTCATTGATGAGAAAATTTGTGGAGAGGACAACTGAAATGCTTCATCTGTTCATGGTGTTCCAGTCTTTACTAAGSGATGGATGTTTGATAGACACGAGGAGCATTGGGAAGACAAAAAGAACACCATTTCTGCACTGGGCCTGTTTTCAAGTTCGGGATGRATTGGAATTAGGTGAGGGGAATCTAATTTTAATCTTGAAATTCTGCTGTTACCAAAATTGCATGCTAAGAAACGGAATGCTCTTTTAGTCCTCTCCATAAATAATGTTACTTTGTGCTGTTCCCAGGTATTTCATTCATCACTGGGTCRTATAGAAAGCCTGAGCTGAATAAARCCTTCTGAAAGAAGATGAGGAGACACAYTCTGCCTTGTAGATTATTTTATAGTCACTGAAGCCATTTGTTTTCTCTGCCTGTTTTCCACAAACTTGGAAAATAAACCATGTACCAGGAGGTGTGACTTCTACTTTTTTCCAAATAGCATGGAAATAAATTCCTTATTAAGGGAGTCACCTAGGTATATAAATTTTAAGAATAAATTAGTAGATTATTCTCTTTCCAGTTTGATGAAGCTGGGGGAGCTCCAGCAAGGTTTGGGCTGAGCTCTGAGGTGGGCTCAGAGCAGGTACAAAACTGTGAGAGCCTTTCCAGAGCTGGGGTGGGGGATCCAGGTGTTATTCATCACTGGAATATTGGAGCATCAGGGTATATTTATGATGTAAAGTTATAAAGTTATAAAAAATTCCCCCATGGACCCCTTCCTGAGCCATTTGATCTGCCAAACCAGGAACTTGTTTTCCAAACTCTGCCCTAAGAGCTTCGGGCAGAGTTGCTGCCCACAATGTTTAAACCCAGTGAGATGTTCCTGGGCACAGGAAGGATGTTCAGACATGGCATCCAGAGCTCATCTCAGCACCTCCCACCCTCAGGGACCCCTGCCTGCCCCTGCCCTGCCAGGGGAATGGGACCTTGTGCCTGCAGGTACAAACAGCATAAGCAGATATGGGCCCAGGTGTGGAGTGGCTGCCCCAAAGGGACGGAGGCCGTGTTAAACTCTTCCTCAAAAACCGTAAAACTCACCCAAAGGCAATGTTGGAGGAGCAGGTGAGATGTGGTGACAGCTCTGTATGCAGTGGCCAAGCTCGGGGACCCCGTGGGTGGCAGCCAGGGGACAGCTCGGTGTCGTGTCAGTGTGCTCATGGCAGGGCTGGCTGGACATGGGGTGCCCTGCATCCTCCTGTCCCTGCATCCTCCTGTTCCTGCATCCTCCTGTCCCTGCATCCCTCTGCTCCTGCATCCTCCTGTCCCTGCATCCCTCTGCCCCTGCACCCCTCTGTCCCTCCATCCCTCTGTCCCTTCATCCTCCTGTCTCTGTACCCCTCTGTCCCTGCATCCTCCTGTCCCCTGCATCCTTCTGTCCCTGCATCCTTCTGTCCCTGCTACCCACTGTCCCTGCATCCTCCTGTCCCTGCATCCTCCTGTCCCTGCATCCCTCTGTCCTCTCCATCCCTCTGTCCCCTGCATCCTCCTGTCCCTGCACCCCTCTGTCCCTGCATCCTCCTGCCCCTCCATCCCTCTGTCCCTCCATCCCTCTGTCCCTGCATCCTCCTGTCCCTGCCAGGACCCACATCCAGAGCACCCTTTTGTACAGCCCAGGGCAGTCTCCCGGGCAGCAGTTTGAAACGCTCGGGCTGCTGCAGACGCTGGCAGCTGCAGGTAGGTGCCTGGTGGGATTTCCAGAGGTGCCGAGGCATGTAAAGCACCTCATTCCCAGTGCAAATGCCACCAGGTGTCTGCCTGCACCATTAGGCACCTAATGGCCTCTGAAAGCCGGCTCCTGGGAGCAGGGATGCTCCTGCAGCGGCACCCCCGAGCTGAGAGGAACCGAGCCGGCTGCCCTGCAGCACAGCTCCCGTGGGGGACACAGCCCTTGGCCCCATCCCAGCACCCTGGGGCCTGGCAGCTTCTCCCTGCCTCAGTTTCCTCATGCAGCAGCTGAATTATTCACACACGATGCAAAACACTTTGTGATCTCCCGTGGGTGAGCCCTGTGGGAGAGTGAGGTGCTACCAAAAGGCTGATTATGGCAAAACAAATTGTTTGAAACCCCCTTTACCTGCAAACTTAGACCACAGCATGGTACTGACTCCAGAGAACTGGRAGCAGGATTAAAACCACATCCCACCCTGCCTGTATTTCTCCCTTGTCCTTGCACAGAGGGGCTACAAGGTGGGGAAGTTTTCTCTTCTAGTGCAGTGACGAATGGTCTGGCCAGGTAACAAATTCCAGGCTGGAATATGCCTCCTCAGCAGCCCAACCTGTGATTGCAGTGGGCATTGCATTAATTCCTGAAATGTCTTTTTTAAATTGGTTTYACAGTTCACTGGGAGTGTGAGGCTGCAGCCTCTGTAGCCAGAGCTGCTCACACAGGGCTGGGGGAAATAAGACTAAAAAGTGATCCCTGCCCTAAAAAAGCCCACCTGGCTGGGCCTGGCAGCAAAGAGCAGGGACTGAGCCAGGTGAGAATCCATAAATACATTTATGTGTCAGCAGAGAGCACACTGTATGCAAACATGAAAAAATACACAAGTGCTTGCAGCGTGGCTGAAAAGGGCTCATGTTCAATGCTTTGCTCCGGTTTTGTGGATTGYAYGTGTGTGTAATGCTGCAAGACRGGGCTTTGTTCCCAAAAATGCCAGKCAGAAACCATGCCMGGGGTAGAAATGGCAATTAWGGGATGCTGAGTGTCTGTCCCCAGCACTGGTGGGGCAGCTCCTGCTCACAGACATCATCAGTGGGGTGCTGGGAGCTGCAGGGGTCACACAGAGCTTGAGAACCCAAAGTAAAGCCATAAAAAAAAAAACAAAAAACTCTTCTGTTTCAGAGGAGTTGAGCATCAAACCCAAACAACCTAATTGTCAAATCAAAGAAATGACCCAAGYAGCCCAAACTCTGTGATACACTGATGCACAAACCCTGGAGACTCCTGTTAACTCCTCTCCTGTGTGGAGGAAAGGCTCTTTCCCTGCTGAGCAGGTACTTGTTTACTCTGGGAAAGTGTTAATGCAGGTTTGTGCCATCATCATCCCCTCAAAACGCCCTCAAAAGATCTCGTCCCTGCCATGTCCTGCTGGTGAACCCAACCAGGTTAAAGTGTGGTCACACATCAAAGGTGCCCTCAAAACCAGCAGCTTCCTACAGATCTGTGTGTTCATCCTCAGAGCTGCTGACTTGAGGGATAAAATCCATCTCTTACTGCCTTTTGCCCCTGTTAGCAGGGCAGAGCCACCCAGCAGGGATTTCAGGGCAGGAGCTGACTCCCTTCCCATCACTCTGTCCCACTGATGGCAAGAGTTAAGGCTCCTCTTCACCCCCAGAGCCTGGGGTGAGTTTATGAGGCTTCCAGCCAGGAAAAAACCAAGCCAAAAAAAACCCAAAAAAAACCCCTCAAACAAACAAAAGAAAGAAAAAAAAATATGTTTTTCATGTTTGTTTTTTTTCAATCTGGAAAATTAGCTAGAGTCTATAAGCCCAGAATCCCACAAGGGTAGYAATGGTAAGTCACTTTTTGGAGTGTAATCACAGTGGGAGAGACAAATATCTGCAGCGTGTCTGCAAGGGCAGGATTCACTCTCAGGAGCCTCCTCCAGCCCCTTCAAACCACCCAAAGGCTTTGAGAGGCCTTGGCACCAGAGTCCTGAACCCCCYTGGCTGTGGTTTATTTTATTTTTTTCCCTCCCAATCAGACAATGCCTTTGGGAATGGTTTTCTCCCTGTTCTGTGTGTTTCTGACCRGGCAGGAGGCTGTGCTGATCTCCATGCGATGTGTCTATCATCWTAGTCCAGGCATTTTAATTTACACTGCAGTAAAAAATTTGGCACCCAATGTTTTCTACTTCGAGCCACGACAGAGAGGCTGTTCCAAAGGTTTGGCTGTGCTTCTTTCCCTCCTCCATTTGGGGGGTGCATGTGTGGAAGAAGGACATTGGAAAGAAAACCCCCCAAATCTGGAATGACAGGTTTGAATCCTGTCAGCCCTGGATCTCTCTGCCGGATGAGTATCTCTTTGTCTGTCTAGAGGAGCTTTGCAGCAMGCAGAAATACAGATGATCCTAAATAAATATATGTATCTATATCCTGAAGCAATGACAGATGTCATCTCACTCTAGGACTGGAAGAAAATACGGGTTTCTTTGCTTGAGGAGGTCACTGTGGTGCAGAGATTCTTCCCAACGCCCTTGCACAGCCTTCAGAGCTGGGTTGGGGAAACCTCTGCTGGTGACACGAGGTTCTGGGGGCTCTGGGACCTTGCCCTGCCTTTTCCCCATGTCCAGGAGCGAGCTGCAGGWCGGTGCAGCCCCYGCCGCGCTCGGGGAGCCGCGCACAGAGGGGACTCCGGTGCTGCTGCAATGCAGGGCTGAGTGCAGGTTGCAGAAARCGAAGGACACACAGACACTGCAGACACGGGTCCAGAGGCTGGAGGGGAGGATCAGAGCCCAGCCTCGCTGCCCTGCTCKCCTCCCCATCTGTCTGCCTTTGGCTCCGTCCATCCTGAGCCAATGCCATCCAGCAGCCAAAGGGCACCKCGGGCACTGGCACATTTAGGAGGTGAAGGGGCACAAATGCAACCAGGAAYAGGCAGAGCTGATTTGCACGGTCCTACACTGCTTATCTAATGCTCTGGCAAGGAGCTGGAGCCAATTCGTCATTGTTTATCCCCAAAACAGCTACTGCCTTTGCCAGATAATGTCTGGGGAGAGTCACCTCTCCTCCCTCCTGGGGCCGTTCCTGCTTTGCTTTTCAGGGAGGTAGCAGTAATTCTGCTGGGCACAGGGAAAATGCACCAACAGGAACACACTGAGCCAAAATTCTTTAAAAAAACTTCTGAAAAGAGAAAAAAAAAAGAAGGAGTAAAGCAGTTTTCTTTCTCTTTTGTCTTGCTTATTTATCACCCCCACTGTTTTCAATATAAAACAAGGAGAGGACAAAAAAGAAACACTGTAAGTGAGGAAACAGCAGCCTTTTGATTTCTTTTATGCATRTGAATCGTTCTCATGAATTAGGATAATTTTGTTTTGGACAAATTACCCAAAATTAGAGGTGATGACATATAAAAAAGAACTTTTTGGATATAATTTTCCAAGCAGGAAACACTTTTCCTGCCCCTCTTCCTTACCTTAGTCTTGATTCTTCTTCTTATCTGGTGGCTTCATTTACTTCTGCACTTCCATGAGCAAACCACCCTGACATAAACTAACCCCAGCTTTTTTTTTTTTTTTCTACAGACCATCTTCAAAACCAGAATAAATGTGAATTTAAAAACCAACACACCTCCAGAAGACAGAGTGGAAGATAAAAGACACGGAGCGAAGCCGTGGCCGACGTGCGCTCGCTGTCGCACGGAGAGATGGGGAAACAACCAGCCACGAGGAATAGAGTGAAGAATTGGAGCCAGCTCGGCAGGTCACACACTGGCAATGCCTCAAGGACAGGAAACAAATGATCGACTGCTGTGCCTGTAATAGGATGGAGGGGAAGGGATGGAAGCAGGGAACACACTCCTGTGTAAGGGAGGAGTGGGAGGGAGCTGCTGGTGGAGATGTGAAAATCCACCCACTGAGGTGCCCTCTGAGAATGTTATTCCTTCATTTTTTCCTGTCTTGTTGCTGTCCTGGTGGAGTGGGACAGAAAGTGACGGGAGAAAGGGATGGGAAAATGGGACTGAAGATCCAAGGGACAAAGAGAGGAGGCTGCTGAGTTGTGGGACATGAGGTTCCTTCTGGAAGCACCTTGGAGTTTCCTGGAAAGAAGGAGGGCTGAAAACAGAAGGGACAGAAGACATCWGATGGGACACAGTGGCAGGGTGACAACTGCCAGGGAACCTCAGTGTTATGGAGCACGAGGGAAGCAAGAGGGATATGGGCAAAAAATGAGCAATAATAAATATTTCAGGACCTGCACTACTCGTGACAGCTGTAACGGGCGTATATCAAGAGCTCCCACAAACCCTGGAAATTTCATTAAGAAGCCCACAATGCCTGGACACATATGGAATTATGATACTTCTCATCCTTTCCTGTGTCAAAATCCTCCAAGCCTCAGCTGCCTTAAAAAGTTGTTTATAGTAAATACATCTTCTTAATGCTGCCATATAGGGTATTTGCAGCTGGATAGATTTGACTGATATAGCACATTCTTTATGGCGATCATTCCTTGATTAAAAAAAATATTTTTTCTGTGTCAGGCTCTTTCTGTCACTATCAACCATAAATCAATTTGTCACATAAATGGTAATAAAACAAGAGGTGTTTGTTCTCTCAAACACCACACAAGTGGGTTTTGCAGCGTAGTTATAGCCCTGCTGGGATGTTGGACTCGGTGGTCCTTGCCCTGATGGTCCCGGGAGGGCAGCACAGCTCCGTGGCACTGGAGGGAGTGGGGGAAAAAGAGTCACGGACTGTCCCAAGCATGGCTGGTGTCACAAGGGTCACAGCTGTGTCCTGGCACCAGGGCTGAGAAACTGAGTCCTGGGCCAGCGCTCCCTGCAGACCTCCCCAAACAACCCAAATTGAAACGGAATTGTTTAAAATTCCGGGTGTCCCATCCTGGTCAATGGTGCTGCAGAGGGTGGGTTTATCCCTGCAGGTGTATTTTAATAAGAATAAACCTTTTCACTCACTGCAATGACTGTMAGAGTCCCACAAAGTGATGCTGAAGCTGCTTCTCCATTCTGTGTAACGTCCCCAGAAATGCTGCTTTGCAAAAAAAGAAAGAAAAAAAAAAAACCAAAAACGTTCTCACGGAGAAAAATTCTTATATTTTAAAATTTCCTAGCCTGGAAACACGGGACAAGCCGTCCGTGCTGCAGGGACCCAAGTTGCAGCCTGACTTGCCGGCCATGCATCTGCCCCTCCTCACTTTTCCGAGCGTCTCCGATTTCAGCCCGGCATCTCTGCTCGTAAGTCTGCTTAACCATTTTAATAGCACTAAACGGAGTCCGTGTTGCTGCCCTTATCTGCTCTCTATGTCTTCCGGGTCATACATGCTTAGTTTACTGTCAGAGACAAGTTTTTACTGCTGTCAGCACTGCAGCGTGCGGTACCTGCAGAGCAGCAGGCTGCGGGCTCTGCGCTGCGTCCTCGCTGGCAAGGAAATTACCACCCGCAAGCTGATTCCCCAACATTTGTCTTGTGGTTTCTTAATTGGTACCATCAAGGAAAAATGCAGGAGGGAAAAAAAAAMYACCCAAACCGACCAACCCCAGCTAYACGGTGCAAAAGAAAAGGTGATGTTATCTATTTACAAGCCTTTTGTGCAGCAGTAATAATAATTAACGTAGCGACAATGACTAATAATTAGGATTGCCTGCATTGAGTTAAGGACACGGTTTTGTTTTCTTTTGTGCACATGCAAATCTGGACGCGTTTTCCTCTTGTCACCAAGGGGGAAAAAAGTGTGAGAGGAGAATAAGCCCACAAGCAGGGAACATGCATTTAACCGGGTATATTTTACCCCCAGACCCTCATCTGCTGCTGGCCGGGTAGCCCCCAGCACATACCCGTGYTCCTGTGTAGGATGCTGGGGCTGTACATGTCCACTCCATCTCTATTTCCCACCTGGAAAACCTGCTCAGCTGTCTTTAAAATCATATCAAACWGAACAATGCAAGTGGAGATTATAAAAGATGCAGAAAAGATGCGCACGTGGCTTCATTCTCACCCCCCTTCACTCTGAGCCCTGCAGGCTGGATCTGCAGTTCCAGCAGCTCAAGAAAATCTTTGTCAAATTAATAGATTTAAAAGTAGAAAACCCCAGCCGAGAGTCCGGGCACGCTTCTGAGATCACCTGCTCGGGTTCTGCACCAGCAGCACTGATGGAATTACTTTTGCTTTACACCAGCATAAATAAAAGCAAGATCAGTTCCACTATCTGGAAGGTAAGGATGAAGTTTTACAGCCTCCTTTTTCCTTATCACACCCGGACTTTTTAATGCCTTGGAAGCATAATGAGCAAGGTTGTGCCAATGCCTGGCTCTCTGGGCTTGCAGGCACTGCTTGTGCCTGGGCTCTCGTCCCCTTTTTCCCTCTGGAAATCCGGGATGCGAGCAGCAGTGGGGCTGGAAAAAAAAATGATCAGTTGTTTATGAACAGATCATTTATTAAATCCCCTTGGCTGAAGCAATTTCTGCCAATGCGAAGGCACAACGGACTGAAAATGAATAATCTCCCCTGCAATTCTCAGGGGCGAGGGACCACACTCCCTGTGTGCTCTGTTACTATATTTAGCACAGACACAGCGAGCGCATTCCGATTTGGAGCTGTTCTCCCCAAAGAGCACTTTCTGAAGCAGGAGGGGCTGCAGAGCAGCTGGAACTGCCCGGGTGTGCTGCTGGGGTGAGTTCTGCTGCAGGRTGGTGAGCACAGAGTTACTGTAAACCGAGACCTGGGGTGCAGGGCTGGAGCACCCGAGATGGGATAAATCAGATAGAACAGCTGTGGCTTACCCCAGCGGTCACTCCAGCTCTGGAGTTATCTTGTTACAAGCACGTTGCTCCTGCTTCATCCAACCCTGSACCTTAATATAACTTTTAAATCGTTGCGAGATGAAGTTTGCATTTTATTTCCTTAGACTGTGGAAAAAAATGCATTGCTGTATCGTGCCCTGGGATAGAGACTGAGACAGCTACTTATATCATTTCCAGCAAAACATCCTATGAAACATGAAGGAAACTGGAAAATCAATAATTATTATTAGAGTGTCTCCAGGTCTCGGGTGTGTGGGGCACTGCACATCCCCTCTCCGGGATGCAGCCCCCACCAGAGCATTTGCAGTGATGCAGTGTGGGATGGACAGAACAGGGAAACTGAGGCAGAGTTATTTCTAAAGAGAAGTTTATGGTGCAGCAAAACTTGTCTATCCTCTCTGCCCGAGGGCCCTGGCAGGGTGTCCTGGGCTGAGGGAGCGTCGCTGCAGCAGTGCAGGAGGCACAGGGCCAGTGCAATGCGCTGTGGGGAGGATGTTTTGGGGGATGTGTGTTTCTGGCAGTGGTGTAAAGCTGCTCAGATGCTGCAGTTGTGTTCTGGACCTTTTTAGGACAGGTTTTTGTGCCATGCTCCCTGAGTGTTGGCTTCTTTAGCCTCCTTCTGCTTGCACCCTGAGTACCCATGGGCAGGGGGAGACAAAAAGGGGTTTTTGCTCCTTTTAGCGGGATGGGTGTCCATCCCTTGGAGGGGCTGGAGCCCCACAGTGGCATTTTGGGTTGGTTTCATCAAGGCTTGTGTGCCACAGCAGTACCAAACATCCTGACAGACACACCACAGCTCCCGTCAGGTTTGGGAGGTGACAGGGACAGCAAGTGGCACTTCTCTGACTGCACTAATGCTTACTGTGCTCTAAAAACTCTGAATTATGAAACTCACTCCATCACCCAAGCATCTTCTGGGTGAAGGGAACACTGAAGTGAAATCCCAAGGGAATTTCAAAGCTTGTGGCACTCTCACAWCACTTTAAGAACAACCTTCTCTCTTTTGGGGGCAGTTACTGCAGGAAAAATCCCATTGCCTTTTTGCTTGTCCAACTAGCATTGATTTCTCCACTGTGGCAGAGGGCTCAGCAGGGAGGTGAGCTCAGTGCTGGTGAGTCCATGCTCTTCCTCCCCTGCATCCCTGGTGCATCCCTGGTGCATCCCAGAGCAGGGCAGGCTCCAGGATGGGTTGGTGTGTGAGCTGCCCCTTTGCCTGGCTCCTCTTGCAGTGTGTGCACAGGAGGCAGATAATGGCGATTGATGTGCTGCTTCCTTCAGGTTTAGGTTTCCTGTCAGCTGAGCTGCAGATAAACCATAAACACGGAGAACAAACAAACAATTAGCCTCCCTCGGACCCAGCACACAGACACTCTGCTGAGGTTTATAGCCATTTTCCAGCTTTACTGCCGGGATAAATCTTTCACCACCCACTGCCCAATCAACCTCAATACAAAAAAAAGTTGTTTGTTCTGTTGGTTTTGGGGTTGGTTTGGTTTTTGAAATTTTTTTTTGTAGATATTTGATTTTTATATTTAGGAAACATTAAAACAAGGGTGCAGAGMGAGGTGGGGACTGACATGTAAATTATGTATCGACCCAGAGGATGTGCTGGCTTGATTCTTTCCTGGTGTGGGACCAGATGAGAGGCAGAACAACCTCAGCTTCCTCTGAGCTGTGTTTTCCACCACTAATGGATCGTCATGTGCAGCATCCTTTGGCCCCACACATCCACCATCACCCTCACACTCCATTGGGTGTGTGAGGCCAATGGATGCTGCCCCCCACAGGCCCCATAATCTGCTTTATTGCCCAGATTTATTCTTCAATCTGAAGAAAATTAGGAGAAATCTGTTCGTTTTCCATCCTGCACTTGTATTTAGCCCCGAGGTTGGTTTTTTGTCACTGGGTAGAAATTCCCTTCATGGTATCACTGGTGCATCACTGGCACAAAAGGCTGATTCAGATTTGGTGGTAAATTACCCGTGGCTTTATTTTTATATATATATATGACTGTGAATTTTGTCAAAACTTTGTGTGGCAGTTTCATTTTGTGTCTTTATTGTCCAGCGAGGGGGAGCTGGGAGTGCTAAATTAATTTGTGTGGTGAGACCAATAAATTCAGCTCTCCTGCTGTAAAGGATACATTAATTTTGCTACATTCCCTTTTTTTTTAATAGGCACAAACCCACCTGGATAAATACAGGTAGCACAGAGAGAGCAGCCATGGACCTGGGCACAGAGATTGTCAGCTAGAATAAGTCAGACATTAAAAWACAGTATATGCAGAGAAATTTCACTTTCTTTTTACTTTGGTTTTTAGCATTTTTTTGTGTGAGGTGAGGGAAGATGGTAGGCTCCAATAATTTCATCTACCATAAAGRTGTGAAAAGAAGATGAAGAATGTCCTCTGGGTTTAAAATATTTAGRGGTTTTAATGTTTAATGCCAAATATGTTTGTTTTGATAAATATAATAAAGGAAGTGTTAATCTCAGATCACATACTGTGCACTTGGRCACAGGGATATTCCCTCATTACAGCTTCACTGGACAGACCTGGGGACCATTTCTAATGGATTTTCKTAGGGATTAGCAGGGATACTTGGGAGTGTCTCCTACAGGAGTTCAGGGGTGGTGTTTTGTTGAACAGCAGAAATTGGCTGAAGGTCACCAACCTGACTGGGAGAAGAGATCCACAAAACCCCTTGGCATGTCAGCTCCAGAGACAGATAAAACAGACAGCCAGCCCAGCCTGGAATGTGACTGGATTGACTACGTGGGGACAATGCAGAATTTGTGTTTGGTGTGYGTGACTTGGTATTCCCATGGCATTCCCACCGAGAGCAGGGGGAGCMTGGTGACACCAACAGTGGCAGCTGAAACACACAGAATCACAGGCAGAGGCTTTTGCTAGAGATGCAGATAAAACACAGTTTGGTCCCTGYCACATTTTGGGGCTGTGCAACTGGTCAGAATTGAGAAATGATTCTGAGCGGGGGAATCATCTTTTAATGGACTCATTGCAGAGCTTTTCTTTGTACTACAACTGGGAGGCAGCAAATCTCAGGCTGGTGGMTGCTGAGGGACATGTCCTTCCAAGGTCATCCAGTTCAGAGCTCTGGATTTGGAGGAGGTTCTCAGAAAATGCTCGTTTTGCCATTGGTTTTGAGCCCAATTCTGCTCTGGAGGTGATCTTGTTCTCACACATTCASAAGTCAATCAAATATACATTGAACAACTTTTTGGATGAGCAGTTGGATGATTCTTTATTCCCTAAGTCTGAAAATGAAACCCAGAGGCCTCCAGAGACTCACTCAAGTGAGGACAGGCAGTGATGCCAAATGATGTCTGAAAGAGCTCCATGTCCACAAGAACCCTGCTCACGGCAGCGCGTTCCCATTTCTTAGACGGATCTGTGTCCTGTGCTGTCTAGCCAGAGCATGGATTTCCTGCCAAATCCTCCTTGTTGTGCTATTACCTCATCCCTCTGACACACTGTTTGTCCAATTTCACCATTTTTCCTGCCCTGTCTGGAGGATGAACTCTCTGAGACAAGGACTTYGCATCCGTTGCAGCTCCACATTGTCCCCAAGCACTGCTGATGGGCCAACCAGAGGCTCTTCAGGACACAAAGGATTCTTTTTTTTTTTTGTGTCAATCTTAGCTGGTTTTAGAGTAGGTAGAGCATGTTGGGGAGCACTGCCAGTGCTTGTCAAATTCAATAGGATAAAATCCAGAGGACAGAAGGAATAGCCATGTTCCATTAAACCTCATAACACGGCCCCATCACTGCCAAGAAGGAAACAAAGCAGGGAAGTGGAGAAAAAAAACCCACAAACCCAGTGGCCTTTGTGTGGCAGAGCAAACAACGGAGGCAGGGCATGTAAATCAGCATGCAAACGAGGCTGGCAAGGCTCTAACGAGAAGAAGTTACCACCAAGCTTCCCGATGCAGCCCCAAGGCTAAGAGGAGTATTTCACTGCACACGAGCATCCGCAGCTCAGGCACAAACCGCGCTCGCAAGGAGCGGAATAAAAAAGGGCAATTTAAGACAAGGGTGGCTGTAAGTAGCAGATGAGAAAACACAATAAAAAGGAAGATTTCTTACTCTGCGAGTGAATCCATTTACTTCAAAGGTACTACATTTCTTTGATACAATAGCATAACGTTTTTATTGGGGACTAATTGAGCCAGTGATATAATTACGACAGTAAATTAAGGCATGAAGTATACTTTGAATTTAGGAATAAATTCGTAAATACTTCCTTATCAGTGGCATGTAGGAAAACGACCTGACTGATTTAGCAAGGGGGGATCCTTATGTATTGGCCATCTCAGGAAAAAGACGAGCCCTCTTTCCACATAAAAATGAGTGATACATTAACTRCTTTGACTGCAGCCTTTTAGTCACTGCTTGCTGCAATCGGTTTTACTAGTGGGTTAATAAAATTTAATTAATAGTTAATTAAGCCTTACAGTCAAGTATACCCATTTTTGATTACTTTATCATCACAGTGTTTACATCAAGGTGCAAAGCACAGCCYAAAACTCATCTGTCTCTGAGTGCTGCTCAGAGCAAGCAAGGGAGGAAAACTGCATTGCCTTGGAGCCCCAGGAAGGAGAAAGAGGTGGTCAGAAAAGCTCTTCTTGGGAGGACAGCTTGTGTTCACATCTTCTGCTTCCAAGTCTGAAGCAGAGTTCTGTAAACCCCTGCATTTCTCTAGTCTGACTTTCCTTGTTGGTTCCACCCAGGCCCATCTGATCAGCTACTGSTCAGCAAAACTAAAAGGCAAATATCAAAAAGCCAGAAGTGAATCTCCATCAGTTCATCCTTCCCCCATCACTATGATAGCAATTATTGTCCAGATATCCTCAAACAGGATTCATAAATCGAACTCCAGCTCCTCAACTGGACCAAGTTTTCTGCAGTTCAGTTGCAGTCTGGGTGTCTGATATGTCGAAGGAAGCTTCAACCACATGTACAACCAGCAAAAAGTGAATATTGGAAAGCAGAAAAGCCCTTGAATAATGTGTTTAATGCAGAAAAATGCCATCRAACTGTTTTTTATGGAAGTGTATCCCTCAGAAACTGCTGACTTCTCCTTTATTATATTTAGCAATACAAATAGCTGAGAACTGTGTTTGGGCTCATTGCAGATAAAGTGCTGGAGAGATAGTGGTGGAGTGAAGGGACATTTATTTCTCTTACTGAGCCCCGCTCTGTGCCGCCACTGCTGGTGAATCTTATCTCTAAGGCTTTTCTTGGGAATAAAGCATTTAGCCTTTGTGGCTGGGTCTTGTTACAAGGAGCAGAAGAGAAGATTCAATTATGTGCCCTGGCWCGGGGAGAGGGAATGAGCAACAACTGAGAGCTGATGCAAAGGGAAGAAAGTCAGGCAGCAATCACCAGTGCCCCAGACTGCACACAGGAGACCTGATTRACCACAGCAGCGTGATCCCAGAGAGAAAAGGAAAGAGGAGAGCTCAGAGTGCCCTCCAAGATATGATCTCGGGAATCTGCAGATGTGCTGTTGCATGCTATCAAGATCTCTCYAGTGTTTCTCCTTGGAAGGGTTTGCAGATAGAGAAATATTGCTCTCCCCAGAGATCGCCCTGGGAAACAAAAGCAGGAGCTCAGTGAACCTCCCTTCCTCAAGTAAAGCAGTGTAGCACAGGCTYTGGATTTATTATTGTAATTGCTACAGGAATGACTGATATCCTTGCTGCATCCTTGCTAACCTTGCCTCAAAACCAGCCAGGACCAGGGGCTGACAGTGCACGAGCACAGCCCATCAGGCAGTTTCACACTCCTTCAGATGGGTCTGACAATGGGAAACCCTGGCTGGGTTTGGCCCAAGGTGCTGCCAACCCCTCTCTGAGCTGGAACCCCTCTCAGAGGTGTTTGCCCCGAGCTGCCAGCGTGCCCCATGCCTGCTGAGCATCACTGGCACATCCGAGAGCAGGGCAACCTGCTGGGCTTCCATCAAAACCTCATTTRTCTCCCGTGAAAGTACATGACGTATCAAATGTTTTGCCTTGATTAATGGTGCTAATTAAGCTAATGGATTTGAGTAATTTTACGATTGATATTTTTTTATGTAATTTTGTTTTTGCTSTGCGGTAGCCAGAACTTACTGCCCTGTCAGCTTCTCTCCGTCATGTTCGACATTATGCACCAACGTCATCTTTAAGGTCATATAAATAAACAAAGCAAGAAATCTCTCCAGATTTATCCCAGCCYTCCCCCTGCCACCCGCTGCACATTCCCAGGGTGTGCAATGAAGCAAATTTCAAAAGCAGGAAGCAGAGTCACCAAAAGCAATAACCCAGCAGAGAAAAGGATTGGATTTGGGGGGTCAAGGGGTTAGATTTGGCCTCTAGAAACCCRGGTCCTCATCCCAAATCTACTGTGAGTCCTTGGGGACAATGACGAAGCTACTTGCTTCTCCATCAGTAAATTGGATAAACTAGTAGGGTGTTATCTTGCTGAAGAAGAGGCTGAGAACGCAAGCACAAAATTCTGGACCTGATCATCTTAAAAGTCTTTTCCAACCTAAAATGGTTCTGTGATTCAATTCTTTAGCACAGATGTGTCAGAGAGAGGGATGCTGACCTAAATTTGGGCCTGAAGGTGATGTTGTGATGCTGAGTGAACATCTGAGGTACAGACTGCCTGGACCAGGTGGTGTTGGGAGGAGAAGCTGTTTGCATGGCAAACACCAGGAGCAAAGGGCAAGAACTGGRCACTCAATTTCCTCAGAGCAGTATTGCACACATCGAGGAGCCTCTAAAAATCCTGTCATTTTTATGCAGTGCCTGAATCCCCACAGGTGGAATTTGTGTGTCTTTATTTGTTTACAGGACACCATCAACCAGAGAGCCATGTAACTACCGACCATGTAATTACACTGTAAGGCAAGTTCCACATGTTGACAGGGTAAATAAAATACCAGGTTATTTTTTTCCTGTCTGCAAGGGAGAGGGTTATCATGRGATCCTACAGCTGCAAATTATGCAGTAATTATGGCTTCAATAACCAGGCATTTTCTAATATCACCACCAAGTGATTGCCAGGGACACTGTCACGTTCTGGGATCCTGAATCACAGATRCTGGAGAGTGAATGACCTGGCAGCTCCAAGCACCAATCCCACCAATTCATTTTCCACTTTTTTCCAGTGTGTTTTTAATCACCTCTAAGGAGGGTTTCCGCAATCAGCCCTGGGAGATGCTGCTGCCATCCCTTGGGAGGAGAAATGCTGGCCTTCATCCCTGTGCTTGGCTGTTTATGCCCCACACTCCTCACTGTTTTCAACCACCCTGGCTCCTGGATCAGCCTTCTGAGAGAACCTGAGGCTGATGGCTTAGAAGGAGCCAAACACAGAGCCAGGAGAGGGAAAACTCTGTGGAGCCTTACTCAGCACCCTGCTAAAGCAATAATTACYTATGCAGAGCTCCAGCTCAGCTGGCAGCACTGGGCACTGTCTGTAAGCCTAAATCTTGGCCAAACTTGAAGGAATGTGTGATCTCTCATGCTGCACAGGAATAGGCACACCTGGAAAATGAGAAGGCTGTGTGGGTGAGGAAAAAGAAATGAATAATGTTTTGCAGGGTTTCATATACTTGGGGTTCTGTGCCTGAACTGAAACAGTGTTTGATTATTTGTGTGTTTAGTGAACCTAGAAACCAGGTCAATGGGTCAGCAAGGAAATAGCTCAGAGGCATTTGGGTGTGTGCCCTGCTCTGCATTAGGGCTCAGAGCAAGGAGGCAGGAATTGAAGCTTTGGATCTGCCAGAACTGCAGCAAAATTGCACTGTGGGATGGAGTCCATAGTACTCAGAGAGCCCAGTCCCCTTCCCAAGGGAATTGCCCACTGCCAGCACAGCAGCTGGGGAACTCTGGGGTTTATGGCATGTCCAGATTTCACAGATTTCAGGGGAAGGAGGTCTGTGCCTTGGCAGGTGGGCCATGGCCAGGTCTCTGCTGAAGGGGACAGAGCAGTCCCTGAASCCCTGCCCTGGTATCACACGCCTAGTTCCCCAAATAGGTGTCACTTCTACACACAAAAAAAAAAAAAGCCTCATACTTTTCCTTAAACCCTACAGCCCTCTAATTCAATTTTTAATTATTATTCCTTATCATGCTCAGTGTGTTTCTGCTGCACTTAGGAAGCTGTCTCTTGTGGTTAATTTAACACCTGCAAATTCCCAAAGCTGTTAACCTAAATCTAGTGGATAAAATCTTTGCCATACATTTAAAGGATCATGAGGTCAGGTCTACTTGGGGCTGAACTTTTGTTGCCAAGCACATAAGTGTCTATTTTACTTCCTCTCTAAGACAGACCACTGYAGGCTTTATACTTATTTATCATCATTATCGGAGACATTCTGCAGTTGACTGAAATGTTATGCAACAGACAAAATCTCAGAAGTGAGTGCTTTTGGGAATATTTCTTTACCATACCCTGCCTGAGAAGGACAAATATTGATTCAGAGACTTTGGGTACATCGATTATCCTTTTAGGGAAAGCATGATAGCATTAATAAATCTTGGAATTTCACTCTTTGTGTTTCTGACTGTATTCTCAGCATGRGCYCATGCTGAATAAGTGATTAGGGTCYCTTTTATCAGTTTTGGGGTTTTCCTTTCAACAGCACAGTGTCAGCTCTGTTGAAATGAATGTGAGCCTTTCCTCTGCCATTGCATGAATTCCTCCCTTTCCCCCTAAGCACATGTACAAGAGAGAAAGGGTCACTAATCAGAGCTCATAAACCTTTTTCAAATGACAAGCTATTACTTCCCTAGCCTGTAAGAGGCAAGGCTTGGCTGCCCTTTTTCTTAAAAATAGTGGGGAAAAGAAAAACTCTGAGGGGTAAACCAAGACCAAGAATTTCTGATAGTTTTGGATGGAAAGAGAGGAAAATTTCAGTGTCCAAGGCCACCACTCATCAGAAATTTCTTGCCATCATCCTCTTCATTCCAACTAAAGAAGTGGTAACTTGATTGTCTCAGAAGAGCTCATCTGTCCCCATAATTGACCAAGGAGATCCAACATTCCTTCTAACCTGAGAGGAGGAACTGTGAGCTCTCATCATGGACCAGAGGAGTGAGCCAATCTCCTCCCTGTGAAATGTCAGATCTGCATGCCCTAGACCTKAGCTGACCAAGAGATCAGCACACTTACAAGCTCTTAGGAAAAGAAACCCAGCATAATTGCTCAAAAACCTACTCCCTGGACCTTCCCTGAGGGTATGGAAAACAGACGATGGGTCAGAAGGGTCAGGAGGAGGCTCTGATGTCTCCTGGCAATGGCCCTAAAGCAGTGGCTGTTTTCCCTCAGATGAGGAGCCAGCAGGACAACCTTCACTGTGGCAAATGATGCCACTCTCCTTGTGCCTAAAGGAAATCTTTCCGAGGACATCTGTGACCCCGACAGATCAATGGCAGGTCAGATACCACTCACAAACACCTATGATATTGGCACCTTCCTGGCACGGTGCTCCAAGGAAAACCACCCCTGGCCAATTCCTCCTGAAGACAAGGCAGCTAATTTGGGCTCGTAAATCACGGTGGTGGGGAATCACATCAGAGGACGGGGCTTGCAGCTCATTCTTATCAGTGCTCCTCAGGTCTTTGCTCGCTGTCAATAGTCCTGCACTTGATGTGGCAGAAGGCATTATAACACAGCTGTAATGACAGTCCTCTCATTTTGGAGGCTCCTCAGCAGTTATAAAMGTGGGTTTAAATCAAAGGAATGGCGCTGATGTGCAGCCGATGAGGGTCTGCCCTTCAGTTTTAGAGGCACCACTTACAATTTGCTTCAATCATTTYCCTGCAGGGGGGCAACATGGTAAACTCTCTGCACGCAGGAGAGAAGCAAAACAGTGTTTTCCCAATTCTGACCAGATTTAAGCATATTGGTTTCAAGCAGGGGCAAGYTGGGAGGTACAATCCAACACAAGCTGTGCCACCTTCCCACTGGAGAACAAAGCACATGCCCTGCTTGTGTTTTCTCAATTATGTGTGGCACTTTACACTAAAAACCAAATAGGAGACATTTCACAACACAATTGTCCTCTAAGGAAGTGGGAAAAATAAACTGCCAGGGCAGTATTCAAACCTGTCTCCTTGGGTCCAGCAGAAAGTTCCTTGGATGCCGTGGCTGAATTCAAGGAAGGAGCAGCACTTGTGTCTCCAAATCCTTCTTGCTCAAAAGACAGGATCTGCAGGCTGTCAGGGTCAGGGCCAGGCTATCAGCTGGGGTGGCCCTGTGTGGTGCCACCACACCTGTGACAATCAGGAAGATGCCCCTCTGTTGGCAGCTCAGCCCCACAAAAGCCGCTGCCCTCCCCCAGCACTCGCTCCATCCCTTCCCCGGCGAGGAAGGAAACCTGAGAGCACTCTTTGGTGAGAGCAGCGAGCTTGACAGGCTCATAAATATCCCACCGTGTCCCCTCTCCTTTCTGTCCTCTGAAAGAAAAGCCTGACACCGAGGAAGCATTTGATCACRTTGGATTTGTGCCATTTTGCGGCTCACTGGAATGAGCTGGAGGCGAGGGCTGGGAGCAGCAGAGCCTGGGGGATCTCATGGGTGCAGCAGGTTGTTGGTGCAAGGAAAGGGCAGCTAGCACTGAGGAATCAGCAGCTCCATGGCTCAGGCCAGCTGGAAACAGCCCCAGTGCTTGCTCAGGAGCTGAAGGGAGGAGGGAGCAGAGCAGGGCTGRGTGCTGAAGGTGCCTTGGTTTGGAGATCCCAGTGGAGATCCCAATGACCAGATCCAGGGTCACCCTTGAGGTGAGAGGGCACAAAGAGACCTGTAAGAGGGGTAAAGAGTGTTTTCAGCCACCTCAGTTAATTTACAGCATCACTCCTCCAGCTACACTCTCGTGTCACCTTTATGGTTGGGATGCAAACCAAGATGCAATAGGATTTACCCCACTGGCACTGGGCATTTGGTGTTTTTGGCCCCATATAATCCATTTCCAGCCCCATTTTCCCACACTGTGCATCTACATATGAGAGGGATCAACACTCTGCATTTGCAAACTGGCAAAAGGAGGTGTTTTTTAAAAATTTTAAATAGCCAAGGAAGGTCTAACRATGTAACTAAATTCTACACCTAATTTCTCATTTTCAGGGTTTGTGGCTGTAAATTTGAGCTCTGGACACAATCTCTAGTTGGGACAGATTGGCCTTTTGAAAGCCATYCCTGCTCTCACTTCAGAGCTGTGCTTTGCCCTAAGATATGGGCTCTTAGTTTGCAAATGCAGTGTAAATTTATAGTGCTATGTAGAAGAGAATAAATGAGTCTTTATACCGGGTCCTTGGATTTTTTACAGCTCCTATGAATAAAATACAAAGCGACTTGAAAGGCTTTATTAAATAAGAAGGTGGGTGTCTTAAGAGCGATCAGTTATAGGCATTGTGTCGGGGTTGAGAATTGTTGGTTTTAAAGCCTTTGGGGCAATCCATAGTTGATCCAAATGATGAAACCTTTGCAGGCTTCAGGSAGCTCTGACAGCTCCCATCAGCTGGGGATCTGTCCTGCATTTCCAATGAGGATTAATGCAGTGCTGCATTTTTGGCCCTGTTTAGGTCATGGGATGTCCCCTAACAATCCAGGAGAGAGGGGAAATCAGTTTTGGTGTGACTGATTGCTTGGGGTGGGAATGCAGCATTATGACCCTGCCAGGTCTGCTCCTCGTGTGGGATGGAAAAGGGTTTGTGTGGAATAGTCTGGAATGTGCCAGCAGCAAGACAATGCTTCTCCATGAACCTGGGATGGAACAGAGCAGCATTTTATCTTTTCAGAGGGTCTAGAGCCCATCTTGTCTCCTTCCCAGGTGAGAGCAGCTTCACCAGTGAAGCTGTTTCCATGGAACAAAGCCTCATCCTGGCACTGAGGCAGCCAGTTTGCTTTTTGCCTGCACCATGGCACAACTTCCAGTGCGCTATTTTCTCTTTTGACTTCTTTTTCTGTGCAAGGAGAAAACCTTTTCCCCCTTTTCTTTCTCAACTGTTGGAAGAGAACTGTTTACCCCAGCACCAGTGTGGAGCAGGACCACTGGGGCTGAGGGTCCCTACAACCCTGCCAGGGCAGCACAGTCCCAAATTCAGCCCAGCAGCTGGGCCCAGAGTGGAGATGACACATCCTGGACGCTCTGGGATGGGGTGGGATGGGATGAGGGCTCCTCGCTGCCCTCCAGCTCGCCGTGTGCTGCAGGAATGCATCTCAATGAGAGCCTCTCCCGGCTCCCGCAGCTCAGAGCAGCTTTTAATTACCCACGAAGGAGAGAGATCCACAGCTATCCCATACTAATGACGACCGAGTGTCACCCTCCACACCACCTTCCTCTCTGCACCTAAGGGTATCTATGGAGAGGAGTAAGTGGGAGACAGGAATATGTGCCTGGCATATGTTGCATTGGTGTATAAACATATATGTCTGTGTATAAATGTGTCATATCAATGTTTTTTCTGACAGGACAATGACAAATGACATGAAAAACCAGCAACAGTAAATAATTTTGTTCTTTTTACCACCAAAAAAATATTTTAATTTGTAGAGGTGGAAACACCATACAAAGACTTCAGTGACACTCCCCCTCCTTTTATTTTTTTTTAATTTAATAAAGAAATTAAAGAATTGAAGGATAAAGTAACTTTGCAAACATGGTACCATGGCTGACAGATTCACATCTTAGCTGCAGAATGACTCTTCTTTCTTGCTAGGGAAATCCCAAACTAAGCTGTTTCTTACTGTGTTTACCTTCTTGTTCAATATACTTGGGGGGGTTCGTGTTTTCTGCATTATCACTTGCTAAATATATCACAGCCCATCATTTACTTTACTCTGCAGCTCCAAGACCTCCACATGCCTTTCCCTCCTCACAAAATGAATTGCTGGCTCAAATATTTAAATATTAAAAAAAAACACCCCACCATACAGTATACAAGCAATTTGTTATCACAGTGTGCAAACAAGGTAGAGAGGGGAATATGCTAAAGTAAATTTTATGTATAGCTACTGTGTAAATTTGCCTATTTCCCAAGAGTGGTATTGTCACTATTAATCGTAATAGCGTTTCTAATATGGCATATTTCCAATATTTCGCCCTTAATTAGGATTCTGATCGTACAGCTCCGTTTCATTGCTGTGGTGCTTCGCCTTGGCTTTCTGAAACCTGCCCAGCTCTGGTGGGAAGGGTCACGGATGGTGGCACAGGGCAGGAGCTCCTCAGTTTGCTGTACCCCCCGAGCACCCTGTGCCCACCACACCATCAGTGAGGGACAGTCCACAAGGCTTTTGCAGCCTTTCTGCATGTGCAGTCCTGAGGCAGCAGAAAAGGCCCCCAGCCCTGTTTCTGTTCTGTGTCTGAGCCCAGAATGAGAAGTTTCTGTGCGCTGGAGGCTGCGCTGTGCCCCTCGCCGTTTGCAAGTTTAGGAGAGAATGACACTGTTTGGAGCGCAACCCTAGAGCGATGTGGGAAGGGGAAGGGAATRAGATCGTTTCCAAGCAGGCTGGGCTGTGTGGAGTGTCCTTGAGTGTGAGTGCCAAGGTTTCTGCCAGCGCTGATGTAGCGCAGCCGCTGCCGCGGGCGGGAGCCTGGGGACCGCTGCTCCAGGTGAGCTCGGCGGGGCAGGGCAGGTCAGGGACTCGAGCTGAGTGTTTGCATGAGCCACCCGCCTAAACCACGAGCAAACTGCTGCCTTGAACTGCTTTAAAGTGCAATTCCCCCGTGGCTTAATACCATTTAAATATATTAATAATAATACACAAACTTCCCTCTGCCTAAACCCCACGGTTCTGTGCGACCCTGGCACACGCACCCACTTCAGTCTTTGCTGTCCCAAAAACACATCTAAAGGAAGCAGCATCCTTGCACACAGGTCACACAAARCACATGTGCCTTCCTGCTGCCAGAGTCAGGCACAGGATGCTGATGCTGCACCACTGGAGGTTTTTTTTCCAGGGGAAATGCAACCGGATCAATAAAACCCCAGTTGAAAGGAGAGGGAAGAAAAGGCAGCAAGTGGCAGCGTGCTGTCAGCACCGAAACAGTTAAAAAAATAATCTGGTTTTGTTTAAAAGCCAAAGTAAGTGCTGCAGGAAACCTGCACATATTCTTTTGGTGGAAGGGTGATATTTTATAACAAGCTTGGTGAGCTCCTGCTCTGTGGYCTAAAGCAAAACCTTTAACCTCCTCAACGTCTGCCTTCTCAGCATAAAGGGAGATCACCAACTCACCCTGCCTTGGTGAAAACCTTCAAATGCTGTGGAAGAGGCATTTAAAAGGGTTTCTTGTATCCCCATGAGATGAGAAGGGCAGGGCAAAGGATCCTCACACACCAAGGATCAGGAGAGCTCCTCTGACTTCAGCAGAGCATCACCAGTTTGTCTCTTCTCCCGTTTTGTGGCCACCTTGGAAAGGGCAGAAAATGGGTCATTCTCAGCTGGGCTTGACCCAGTTCAGCCAGGACTGGGGCTATTCCAGCAGTTCCACTATTAACCCTCCAGGGT
>NW_026623660.1:140244-158094 GCF_030028575.1 Malurus melanocephalus | reverse complement strand
TTTTTTTTTTTTTTTCACTCCTGAGAAGTCTGTGAATGGAACAATTTACAAGGCACCAATAATTACCTGCAGTCCTTTCAAACACCCAGAAGAATCATTCAGGATCCAGTAAATAAAAAAGGACAGTGCTGCTGTGACCCTTCCCAGCCTCTCTTGGTCTGAGTTCCCCATTATGCAGTAAATAAATAACTATCTGTTATATGGCTATTTTTTTAATAAAAACACTTCAAACTGCTTTGCTTTCCCTTAATTAAAAACACATCAAGCCATGGATAAAACACTRTGGAATGGCTTGTTGTGGCATTACCTTTTACAGCCGGGAAGCAAATTTCTAATAAAATGGTTTTTGAAAGGAATATTGCCTTCATTCWAATCTCCTATAAAAACTACCCATCCATTAATTCCAATTAATGACACTACAGCATTTCCACTAACAGTGGTAGTAATTCTTGGCTAATGGATGATTTTCAAGAAAATCAGAATCAATGTTAGTTTGGACAGGACCCTTGCAGAATTAATTTACTGCCCYGATGTTAGTTAAACCAGCATATAAATCACAGTGGTTTGAACTGGTTTCTCAGATTCATTGAACACAGCCCAGGCCATGAGTTTCCTGTGAGCTTTACAGGATATACAAAATACATTAAATATATATATATATACCTCACCCCCTCAAGTATATATAATACGTAATGTTTGTCGTTCAATCTCCAAAATGGAAGGGGAGAACCAATTACACACTGAACTGGTCAGGAAATATTGAGGAAAAATGAAGTTTCTGTCTWATAATTTCTAATGAAAACTGAGGAGCAGAGCACACAAGACACTGATGAAGACTGCACAGGARTAGAAGGTTTTGACAGGCAAGAAAGGAAAATTTCACACTGCCCCTAATAAGAGGCTTCACACAGTGATGGGAAGGGTTAAGTCATTTCTTCCTCCTCCTAAAGGACTTTAATTAACAGCTGATCATGTTGCTTAATCTATGCATCTCTGCCTACCTGCTGCTGTTCTTTTGTCCTTTTGGAGAAAGGGTGGTAAAACTTAAATTGTTGACCTTGAAAAGCAATCATTCTGCAATCACCTCATTGGAAGAGCTAACAGCGTCTCTGGAAGCTCCACATAAACACCAAAAAGGGTGGACAGCAGTAAAATCAGGATGGGCTTGGACCAAGTAATCCCCTTTCCCTCTTCCATTTATCATCCGTTTTACACCCTCACCAGCGACCTTGCTGCAAATGGAAACCTTTGCGTGTAAGAGGGGAATAAAACGCAATTAATGTAAAACTAGCTGTTTATGTGGGCAGTTCTGGGTTGATTTAAGCCTGTTCACCAAAACGTGCCCATCACCAGGGCACAAGCAAGGGATCCCCTGCATTAAACCCACTGTTTAATGGGTTCAGCGAGTCAGCGTGTCCCATACCCTTGAAACGCCCCAAAACGTTGAGCGCATCTTGTGGCTGCTCCTCTGTGGATAAAAAATTCCCACAGTACACCTGGAARGAGACCAAAGAGGTGCCTGATGGGATGACAGCACGTCCCGGATGGTGCCAGGACAGATTTCCTAAGCTCATTGACCATCACTGGCTACTTCCAGGCCAGCGGATGCTGAAAATGGTCTGATCGGCAAGAGGCTYGGGGTGATCTGGGATCGAAGGCTTAAGAATAGAAAGGGAGGTTATTTATGCTTTATTTCATGTATCAATACTGTGAGAAAAATGCAGACAGCAGCAACATGAGAGATTTCTGAGAGAGAAAAGACACAAAGGCAAGCTGGGGGATCACTAATGTAATTCTTTCTTTTTTTTTTTAACTCTCCCAAAGCATTCATTTTCTAATGATTCAGCCGGGCAATTCAAGTCAAGTCCCCTTTTGTACGGTGGATTTAGGTAGCAAACCCAAAGGGTGTTTATTTTGCAGTGTATTACAGTGAAATGACACTAACAGCCAGAGGTACAAGGATGGCATTAGCYGCTCTCGCAGCAGCGCGTTCGAGGGCTCGGCTGGGGCCCGCTATCACCATCCCTCCCGCCGCCACCAGACAAGAAGGCAACTTAATAGAAATGCTTTCCAAATCACAGAGCCCTGTAACCTGTCATTTTCTGGATGGCTTTATTATAGCTTTCCGTATCTGGAAAAAAAAAAAAAAGGCCGGGTTGATCCTCCGCCAGGTTAAAGGGATTGCGGGGTTTCCCGGCTGACGGTAACGCCGTGCTGTGCAAGCGCTGGCAGCTGAGGAAATATTATTTCAGCTGATAATAAGGAGCATTAATGAAAAGAGCTACATCTGCTCGGTGCAGCGGCATGTCTAAAACCCAAAGAGGCTGCGGGAAAACTCTGTGTTTGCCCCAGGATGGCTCAGGCTCAGATTTCGGGGGCTGTGGGGTGCAGATCATCACCCACCCCCCATGCAGGGGTTTCCCAGGGAATCAATTCTGAAACCACATTTGGATGCTGCGTTTTGAAGTCTTAATTCCAGCTCCCTCTCAGTGGAAAGTGTGCTTAACACTGAGCCATTCAATATGACTTAAGCACTTCCTTAAAGTGAAGCAAATGCTCAAGCACTCACCTGGTTAAGGATTCTTCCCTGAACGAGGAGTGAGACATGGTGTTTTTTAAACTGATTGATATATTTGGAGTAAGTCAGTATTAATGATCATGTAAATTAAAATCTGGAAGGCGTCCAAGTTTTTAAAAGCTTCGTCTGACACTGCAACTCCYTGCAAATCGACTTTGTGTTGCAAAGATACCGACATGGAAATGCACTTTCACTCACAAATATTTCTGGGCACGGGATGCTTTTTAAAAAAGCTCCAGTAATTACTCTGACGAGGTGATCACGAGGGTCGAGCAGCATTAAGACCCATCTGGAGTTTGTTCAAAATAACCCAAACATGCCTATCATTAATGAATTCAGTTACAAGTATTAATGATAACGAGCATGGATGTTCTTTGCCTTGTTTTCTTACTCCTTCTCACTGTGGCATGAACTGGGGCACACGGAAAAGTGAGGATCTGCTCTGAGTGTGTTGACAGAAAATAGAGCCAGGCAAAACAACACTGACGTGAAGGAAGACCTACAATTCYGTGTCACATGTTAATCTCAGTGAAAAATAATGCTGTCAGGTTTTTCCCTTGCTGATTCCCATTTGGTACTCATCCAGGGAAGTTCAGCATGCCAGGAACYGGCACGTTGCATTAGTCAGGGCTTGTTGATCAACCCCACTGAAGGACGCAGAGTTGACTTTATGTCTCACAGCATTCTCAGATTAATTCACCTTAATAACATCCTGGGAGCAGAGTGGGACTCTGCCTCCTTTGTCCTSCCAGTGCAGAGGGGAAATGAACGCTGCTGGTGATTACACAGCYCAAAAATTCAGTTTGCTGGTGACTGGGTGTGTTTCAGGCTCCACCTTTCCGGCAATCACTGTGACGTTTGCTGTGTTTCCCTTTCCTAAAGGGAAGAAGTGACTCATGTGGGCACAAAGACAGGCAGCTGGCACGGACTGGAAGGTGGGATGGCACCTTCCAGAACCCAAAGAGACTCCAAGAGACATGGAGAGGGACTTTTTACGAGGGCGTGGAGTGACTGGACAAGGGGGAATGGCTTCAAACAGACAAAGGGCAGATTTGCATTAAATATGAAGAAGGAATTCTTGACTGTGAGGGTGCTGAGATCCTGGCACARGTTGCCCAGAGAAGCTGGGGCTGCCCCATYCCTGGAARTGTTCAAAGCTGGGTTGGAGTTTGGAGCAATCTGGGGTAGTGGAAGGTGTCCCTGCCCATGGAAGGRGTGGGATGAGATGAGCTGTAAGGTCCCTTCCAACCCAAACCCTCGTCTGACGCTGTGATCTGCTCAGGGCAGGAGGGTTTGGGGTGTGTCAGGGGGCAGACACTGAGGGCTGGCACAAGGCAGAGTGAGGCACAAGAAAACCACCGTGGCATGACCAGGACTTTGTGCTGGGTGTGACAACAGCCACCCCAGTGAGAGCAAAGGTGTCAGGATTTGGAGCAACCCCCTCCTTTCCTGCACCTTTTCAGCTGGCTCCACCTCTGGACTCCCCACTGGTGCCAGAGCCACCAGCCTGTCCCCTGCACTGGGCAGCAGCACATCCACGAGCCAGAACATTGCACCCAAGGGCACCCGAGAGCCCCAAATCCATCCCCCAGTGCTGGTACTCTTTGCATCCTCCCTGTCCTTCAGTGATGTCCCCTTGGCTCCATCCAAAGCTTTTCCAAGAGAAAGATCCCGGGGCTGCTGCGTAAACTAATCTTGTAAACGCTCCTCATTTTTGCCCAGGCTATCAGAGTAAAATGTCTCTACAGTGCAGTACATTTATTAAAGTCCTAATGGAATTAGAGTCCTCCCACCAAAAAGGCAGATGGTTGGTGTTTTTATGTTATTAGTTAATGCAATTTAGTATTAAAGTTTTGAGTTAAAAACAGTGTGTGTTGTTTTCTTTATGACATCTGCTTACATTCTGCCAGCAAGATGAAGTTATGTTTAAATAGGGCCTTTCCTTTATTAATGAAGTCAATTAAAAGAATGACCCAAAGGAAGGGGATATTCAGTTTTGGAAGCAATCACCTTTTATTACTGCGGGCAGTTCTGGCTCTGGGAGCTGCAGTGCTGAGCATGCACTGGRAAAGGCCCTCGATGTCCATCGTGTTTAACAGCCAGGCAGGGGAATAAAATCCGCAGAGTGTCGCARGGGACTTCATATTTTTGAGGCCGTAAAACATCTTCCTCAGGGTGATTGGCAGCTGCCAGCAGCRTGCGTGGGCTTGAGGAGGGATGTCCTTGGGCGAAGAGCACTCTGATGGYCACAGCTCTGCTCAGGCCTCATCTTTCATTTCCAAACCCATCACACACGGTGCAAAGGCGACTCCAAGATTATTTCTCAGGCGGGCAAAAGGCTCGATTGCACGCAACACCACTTTCCGCCTTTTTATTCTCTCTCTTCCTTCTTCATTTTATGGATGTGTTTTATGATACAGCAGCAAGGACAGGTCCCTCTCACTGGTTTTAGCACAGTATTGGGAATGGAGAGGTATTTCTGATTGTGCCAGGCTGCCCTGATGGTGGCAAAGGGATGCTCTAAGGGGGAAGCAGGACCTTGTGGGAGGACCCAGGCTCAGCCTCCATGCCCAGGCTCAGCCTCCATGCCCAGGCTCAGCCTCCATCCCCAGGCTCAGCCTCCATCCCCAGGCTCAGCCTCCATCCCCAGGCTCAGGCTGCACCAGGACAAAGCCCAGGCTTCCCTGGCAATCACAGGTGATGCCCCTCAGGCCGGTGTCACCTAATTCCCCATGCTGGAGTGGCAGTTTTATGTAAAACTGCTGAAATTTACTGGTCATCTCCTCCATATGAACCCCACAGCCTTTCCCTTTTCATAGCACCATCCTTACCTTTCACATTTAGGATTAGGCAGAATGAAAGATAAAATCTTCATTCAATTTGGATAAATTTAAATTTTCTTTTTATTATTTTTTTTTAAAATACACACATACCCAAAAGCCATCCAATCAGCAGCAAAGCCAACAAAGCCAGCAAGCAAATGTTCTCAGCAGTCACCATAGCTGTTCTGGAATGTGAAATTGTGAAATACCCACAGCTATACACTGGAAATATTACCAAAGCATTTATGGACAGACACTGCCAAGAATGCCAGGCCAGATTTTGGCCAGTTAATCTCTAATCTCACAGAAGTCAGTGAGGAAAAGCCAAATTAAACCAGTGAGCACCACAGCTGTAACTTGGTTGCTGTTTCCTGCATATTAACATTGGTATTAAGCCAGTAGCTATCTATTAATCAGAAAACTAAGAAAAAGTTTCAGGTCCACTTCAGACAGGCAAAATGAATCCTCAGAATAAAATGGAGGGGTTTTTTTCTTCAGTTGCCTGAACATCAACCTCCTCCTGGCACATACAGAGTGGATTTCATGGCTGCTGTTCTTRGAACAGGAAATAGGGTGTGTTAAAAATGGGGACATATCTGTAAAGCTGTACAATAAGTACATATAAGTACATATAAAATGTATAAAATATAAAAGTACATATAATGTTTTCTATTCTGCTCCGTTCCGTTCCGTTCCATTCAGTTCTATTCTATTCTATTCTATTCTATTCTATTCTATTCTATTCTATTCTATTCTATTCTATTCTATTCTATTCTATTCTATTCCATCCCATCCCGTTCCATTCCATTCCCCACATTCCCCACCCCTGGCAGTGCCCCTTGCCATGTGTGCACTGAGTGGTTGGTGCAGCTCACTTCTGTCATGCATGGCAGGTTTCCTCTCGTGCCTCCTCTGCCCAGGCTGGAGCTGGGTTTGTGCTCAGTGCTTTGCACTGCTGATGATCAGCCTGTTGGATTTGATGCCTGCACAGGAGAGGAGTATTTGTGACAGGGGGCAGGGGGTGTCGGACACTGGGRTGGTCTTGCAGAGGGTTCCTCTCACAGGGCTCTGAGAAGAGCATGGAAAAGCTCACACCAAGCAAAGAGCCTGTCCCTGGCTCTKGTGGGCTGCTCAGACCTTGCCAAAGGGTGACTGATGGTTTTAGCAAAGCATTTGGGCTAAGAAAGGTGGGAATGGTCATGGCTACAGAGGCYCTGCATCTGGGAATCTCAAGCAGCCTGATGCAATTAAGATGAGATTCACCAGTGCAGAAAAARAGCAGAGCTTAACTCATCGTTTGCATGCCAGAAAAGCTTCAGCTTGGTTTTTCTTGTCTGTTTTCACATTCTGCAGTAGCTCACCTCAGAGAGGGCCTTGGGGAAGTGGTAGGGTGGGCCTGGGGTCACTGGCACAGGGGCTGGGGTGATGCTCAGGGTGCACAGGACAGAGTTCACTTCCATGCAGCCCCCTCTCCACCCAACACCCATCTCCACGAATCCCTGACTCCTYGTTCCAGAAGAAAAGGCTCTTCATGAACCCCCAGTTAGCTGGGAGTCAGGATGGGGAGTCTTGGCTCTCTTGGGCTCCTGCCCCCTCCAGGGACTGCACCTTTTCAAGAGAGGGTCAGCAGAGGCTCCTTGAGCTCCCTGAAATGCCCACACCAAGGAATGGGCCCCAGTATTTATTCCTTGGTTCCTCTGCAGCAGGGAACCTCACGCCACCCCCAGCAAGGCTGTCCTGGGGATCAGGAGCTGCTCGATCAGATGGAGCCTGGCCAGACTTTCAGCTGGAGATGAAACTCCCTTCTCCTCTCTGCTCCTTGGAAAGCATTCTTTTTTTTTTTTTTTTTTCCCTTCACTTGAAGCACTTCCTGTAAACCAGAAGATATATGGCTGTTTCAAAGAGTTTTAGTACTTTTACCAGTAACTGCACGGCGCTGCTCTCAAGAAGCGGGGCACTGTGGGTGAAGGAGCGCTTGGCAATTTAGAAGATTTAATAGAAGTCGATTTCACACTTACACACATTAACATTCACACTGACTTGATAAGGGGGAAAAAAAAAAGCACTGTCCAGTATTCTTGCAGCTACACGATGCTGTTTGCCAAAGTCTTTAGTTATAATTAGTCAGATTAAACCCCATCCATAGATAGCTTCAACTCCATCCAGAAAAGCYACCTCACTTTCTATTTTTACAAGCCCTGCTGACAATAAGTACTCTCACATCTGACAGGATATATTGTCTTTGCCCATTGCCTCTTATAACCTGACAGTGAAAAATGTACACTTCAGCATCCAGGGAGTCGTTTGTTACCTCTCCACTTCCTTCTAATTAATGAAAACATAAGGGAAGAAACAATAACTGGGTCTACTGTTCAGGCAGAAAATGATTATTGCTCAGATGAAATAAAAAAAAAAATATTTTTGGCACCTGATTGCCTCAGCAATGACATAATCAGCAGGGATTTTTACTGACTATGCAATAAAGCTGCATATAACTATAAATGCAAAATGCTTAAAGGGTTTCCTCCCCTCCTTCCTTTGCATGGAGTTACACCTACCATAAAGGTTATCTTAAAGATGATAAAAATGAGGTGCTTTATAGACAAATGGTCTTGTTGCAGAAAAGTGAGAGATTGGACCCAAAAAGCAGTCTAGCCTGGCTTCACTCACGGAGATGTGTGGTTTGGCATGCAGCACTTAGATTGCTGTATTGGGGCCAGGGAGCATATTTTTTGTGCTGGTACATGGGAAAATGATGGATACAGATGAAACCTGGAATTCAGCAGAGCACTTCCCAGGCTTTTAGTCCAGCACGAGTCAGTGGAGGGGCTGGGGGCCATGGGAGCTGGGGAATGCACACTCACTGACACAAAAGTGTGTTTCCCCAGTGGCCGTGGGGTTTCTGCTGTGAAAGGTGGGGGATTTTCCAGATTTTTTAAAAAAAAAAATTGCTGCTTTTCATGAGCTCTAAACCTGGCCAGGGTTCTTCCGCTTGAGATCCACCTGTAAAACATCTCTGGGGTATCCAAACTTGTTTCAGAAATCTGATTTTTCCATTCATCATCCATTCCTCGAGACTTTTCACGGATATGTCCTGAATATAATGACTGTTCTGACCTCCATAAATACAGGGCAGTATTTTCTCAGTTGATCAAAATTGCTGAAATACTGCTATTCCATTTCCCAGAAAGCAAGTTGCAGAGAGCTATTGGGATGAGAACAGATGTCTTCATTACCCACCAGAAGTAAATGGAAAACCAGTGCAACCAAGGGAAAAGCAAGGGAACAGCAGTGATATGTTGATATTCTGGTTGGTGCAGAGTGGTGCTTTATTGCCCAGCCTCAAAGGACACTGTGAAGAGTGCAAGATGTTTTAGGACACCCAGGTGCTAAACCCAGGCTTCAAGTAACCTGTGGCTGTGTTTCATCTTCACTGCAAATCCAATCTTTGGCTTGCACCAAAGTTTAAACAACATATCAAACTGGAAAAGTGTGATTATTGGCTGGAGACAGTGGCCTGCAAGGATGGATGCACAGCTACCTGTGAGTAACTCACCCAAAAGAGGTTGAAAGTCTTTTATCCTGTTAGGGAAAGGGTGGATACTCAAGTTAATAATTGTGATGCACAGCCAGAAATAATTAGAGACTGCAAGAGTGGCAATCATAAATTACTTTTCTTTTAATAACATAACGAAGGCAGAGTTGCAGAGGTAATAGAAAAGTGCAGCTCAAGCAGAGAAGTTCAAATGAAAAAATCAAGGCCAAATCCATTTCTTTAATTCCTTTCTCTCACAAAGGACAATAAAATATTCACGGTATCCAATTAACTAACTTTAACTATAGGTGATTTTTTCCACAGCTAACTCATGTAAGGGAGAGGAAGAAATAAAATCTTAAAGGGGAGCTCCATTGCCTTTTAAATCTATGGAATGTGGCACTGGAAGGGTTTCCTCCACATCTGCAGGGGGATTCTCTGACCAGGTGATGGTGACTGCAGGCAGGAGTTGTTCTGGTCTAGCAAGCGGATTCAGGTTTGACGTTCCAGGAGAAATTCTGAATACTGGCCAGGGATGGTAAAGGGAGCACCAAAAGTGTCATTGTCCCTTGGGATCCATCACGGTGACAGTTCCCATGCTGCTGCAGACACGGTGCCATCCTCCTGCCCAGTTTGCTCCCAGAGCCAGGCCAGGGGACATTAATAGGCTGAACACAGGKGGCTAAGCTGGCATGGGACAAATTATCCTGCCTTGACTGATTTAGTGCCCGTGTTCAGAAGGGATTTGGGAGAGATGAACCCTGAGAGCAGCAGCCTGGAGACTGGAGCTGTATGCAAAGAGCAGCAGAGTTTGGAGTGCTGAAAGCAAGATCATTGRAATCTGCTGGGTTGATGTTATCCATTGCAGTGATTTTCTTTAATTACAGCAGAAGCTGAACATCCTTTTGTCTGTACAGTATGACAGACTTATTAAAATACAATGTAAAGCTTGAAATGTAACAAAAGCAGGTGAAATGATTCCTAAATCACAGTGATTCCTTCAGAAAAGAGGAAAGGCTTTGCTTCCATGCCCAGACCTCTCTTGCAGAGATAATATCAGTATTTGAATTACAGCAGTAGCTTMAAGTCCTGAACTCGATGCTCAGTTATCTTGGGTGGTATCAAGAAAAAAAAAAAAAATATACAACCTTTCACATGGATATAATTAAATACAGTTTAATACATTCTCCAATGTGAATGTAAACATGTCTGAGCCAAAAACGGCCTCAATTTGAATTTTACAAATAATGTAGGCTGGAGGTTCCAGTGTGACTTTTAAGTAGGAGTCTGCAATTTGTTCTACTTTAATTTGACCCATCCATCTTGATGGGTAGTCTCATTAATGCAGCACAGTTTTACATCAGAAATATCCCCTTTGAATGATATGGAGCCTAATGCATTCCTCCCACACTGGAATAAACATAATGTGTGGTAAATATTACATCTGGTGATCCTTAACATAACTGATCGATCATCAATTTTCAGAAAGGAAAACCATCATTGGGTAGAAAACAGATCAGCTATTGAGCCAGGCAATTATCTCCCTCCTGAATGAGATGYTTCCTGCCAAACCAGAAAGAAATAGCTATTTGGCAGACCAGTAAATGTAACTAATACCTCCAGGACATGTTGGACAAAATTCCATGTTAACAGTGCTCCAAGGRCTGGAAAAGGCTCCAGGACCGAGGTACATGTCACATTGCTGGCATGAAAATCACTCCATGGTGGTGCAAGGCCCTGATCTGAGCAAAGAGCTGTCACTAGTGTGAGTGGTACCTGTTGACCAACAACATCCTCCAGCCCTCCTTGCCCCCATYTGTGCATCTCCTGCAGGGGGAACACAGTGTCAAGGCATATTGYTCAGAGAGATGGGTGGCAGGATCAGGCAGGAGTGGGTTTTCCATCAGGAGTTCCTTGGCACTTGGCCACCTGCAGCAGCACTGCCCCATCCTCGATGAGACTGTGCAAGGGAAGGGTATTTCATCTGCCTGAGTCCCTGTGGCAGAAAAAATGAACCCAATTTTCCCTGAGTTGCCTGTGACTGTCTCTAGGTGTTGTTCTCACCAGTAAGAGGAGAATTAATCCTCCAAAGTGATTGACTGTCTCTGCAGGAATTTCAAATGCATGGCTGCATTCCCCTGCCCCTCGAAATGTGGCTGCTGGGCTTGGAAATGTGCTGCCTCCTCCAAGTCCTGCTGGAGACCTCAGCCTCCAGCTAAAGTCCTTCACCAAAATGAGATTATCAGCTGTCACAGTCCTGTTTGCTCTTTTAGGAGATGTATGTTGCTTGCATCAAACCCTTTGTTGGCTACTGAAATATATCAAAGGGACACTGCCAGGGGCTTTCGGGACAGGGGTTTGACCTACCTTAAAATAGCTCTTATTAGGTGAGGTAGTTCTCTAAAATCCAGATGGTTTTGTTGGGTTTTTATTTTTAAGCAGATTTGCTCTTGCAGATTTGATGACCACAATTAAAGAAAAACAGGGGAAAAAAATTAAATTGAAAGAAAAATGTGGGGTTTTGTTTTTTTTTTTTTTTTTTTTTGTTAGGGTGCACAGCAATCCAGGCATTTCTCCTTTAGCAGCTCCCAAGCCTGGCTAGCTGGAGCAGCCTGTTGCAGGAGCTGCACTGTCATCACTGCTGAGCCTGATGCACACGCACAGAGATTCTGGCATCAACCTCGCTTCCATTAACATATTTTTTCTATGAATGGCACTGTTTGTCCTGCAGAGTGGAAAATCCCTCTGCCTGAAAAAATGGTCTCGAGGGACCACCTCTAAAAGGGAAGGRAGAAATTTATTCATCCAGGCTCACACGGTCTTGGTCCCTCTGCTGAGAATGACAACCAGCGTGACTCTGTGTGTCAGCAGAGGTCCTGGCGCAGGAACCGCGCTGAGAAATATGGGGCAATTTGAAGTTGACATTAAAACCTGTCACCAACTAAAACAGCAGGGAAAAAAAAAAAAAAAAAAAAAAAAAAAAAAAAAACCCAACCAAACAATATTTGCTAAAAGGCAGGAGATAAAATCACTAGATGAAATTGCTGCTTCAGAATGACCTTCTAAAAATACCTGCGGTGATCCGTCTGGGTGGCGAACCGGAGAGGTGGCGACTCCGCTCTGAAGCCGGGTCCTCCCTGGAGGAAGGCAATTTGCACATTACAAAAACAGTGTCCCCAAATAAATTACGGCCATAATGAGCCGCAGAGACACCAGACAAAAGGAGCCCTTTCCTTGTAAACAAAGGAGCGGGAGGAAAAGCTCCAGCTCCATCCTCAGCCAAGAGTCTGGTCGTTATCTCTCATTAGCACAAAGGTTAACGAAGAAAATGTTAGATGGAGCTGCATTTTGGGCAGACCCAGGTAGTTTCTCTYGGTGCAGCTGCCAGTGCGTGTCCCAGCCATCCTCCCTACAAAACAGGCAATGATTCAACTGCTGCTCCACTTTTCCTGCATCCAGTGACACCTCCTTGAGCTTCCCGGGGAGCTCTGTGCAGCAGGAACTTGTTTGCACTTCCCACTGCCTCCCAGCAAGGGTGACATTGCTGACGGACTCACGGCAGGGCTGCACTCCCTATTCCTCGCCTCAACCCCTTTTTGAATTCACAGCCTTGGAGCACAAACAAGCAGCCGGGTGCAGATCACCCCACGGGCTCTTCATTCCCATTCTGCATTAGCAGARCACTCCAAAACTCCATTCCAAAGGCACAGACAATAAAAATGAATTAACCGAACAGTCATTAGGATATAATCTGGTAGCGTTAAGGTGAGTCACAATATAATTACCATTGTTTCTAATGGAGTTGCCGTGCCATTTCTGCAGAACAACACATCTCACCCCTGCCATGGAATGGGCACACACCTCACTGCACACCCACCCTGGGGCACGCTCCTTTCCAGGGTAAAACTCAARGAGAGATCCRGGGCTTGCTTGGAAAATYGTAGCCCCRAGTCAGAATAAGTGCAAAASCCACAGATGTTYTCAGAGGCCAAATTTAGGAAATTTGGGTCTGCGTGTGTCACTGGCATCAAAATGAGCCATTTATTGACTGCAGTGAGTTTTGGATGATGACCCTCAGGCTTCTTGGCATGGATTCCTAAAGAAAGGTAGATTGGGCGTTCATGATCTGTGGACATTTCATTAAGTTTTGAGCCGGAAAGCCAAATTTAATCACATTCATGGGGGGAATAGCAGACTGAAGGTCTTTGATTTCTGTCTGAKGCAAAGACATAGACTCCCGATGGCCCCAGAAGGAGAAGGTTGTGGCATCTGCTCTCTGCTTCAMCCTCCAAGGAGGCCTTTGGCTTTAGCAGTGTCCTCCACAGTTTTGGGGTTTGTTTCTCTCAGGACTCCTGGTTTACAAAGTRGTCAGTGAACTTCTCAAAACATCATTTCACTTCCAGTTTTGGGGTGTGTTGGCTGGTTACTGAGGGATCCTCCATGAGGAGCCTGCAAAACCAGGAAATATGGAAAGTGACATAAATGTATTCTGCTAATGCTGTAAATTAGTCATCTCAAATATGTGTTTAATATAATAAATTTGGAAGACAGCTTCTGTAGGTTAAGTGGCAAATGGCAGCACTTATAATGAGGATTAATATACATACAGGTCCCACAGATTTGTTAAAATTCAATAAATATTTATTATAATCCACTGATTCTTAGCTTACACTTGAATAAATTGGGTAATGTTAAATAAACAGAGAAGCATGACCAAAAGGGATGGACAAAATCTCATGAGGAATGGACAAAAGCTCATGGCTCACAAGGGGTATATCCCAACTAAACCTAGTTTTCTTAGGTTTGGCTCCAATGGCAGCCAGTTTATTAAGATTTGCATTACAGCCTTAATTTCCAGATGTGTTTCAGAAGGGAATTTCTTTTCACCTTTAAATGGGATGATATTTTTCGATCAGAACATGTCTAAGGGTTACTCATGTCCTTCCCAAAGAGCAATCTTTGCTCCCATTCCAAGAATCCAAAGAGGAAATAAGTTATTACTGACTATAGGCATCTTGATGCAGTCTGAACATGAAAAACTGACCCAACTTTTGCAACTTCAGGAAAAAATGCCTTTTACATTCCCTTATCTTGGCTCTACTTTTTATAGGGGAAAGTTTGTGGCTGGAAATGTAGCAAGCACGAAACKGAGCTCCCATCAAACTGTTGTGTCCCAATAGATTGGGGAAGCTCCAATTGGAGATATCAGGGTATTGGTGTGGTCTAGATGCCATCTGACCCTCTCTCAACCTGAGACATCTCTGACTCTTCCTGGTTTAGTCACACATAGTTCAGGTCCATGTTTAGCTGGAGGCACATCAGTGTGCCTGGAAGGAGCAGATTTCCAAAGGTACTTGGGTCTCTGATAATGTGGGAGGAAGTTCTGCTGAATTTCAGGAGCTCTTTGCCATAAATGCACACCTAATTCGTGGTGCTTACTTTTGGAAACCTTACCAAGCACTAATCTGTCTGCAGGGGCGTGTGCCTCATCACAGTTGAAGGTCTGGCAGGGACTTCATTAAAATCTCCTCAGACATTTCWGACCAGTGTGGAAGGCTTTGCACAAGGCAGAGATGAAGAACAGCAAATTTTTGAACTGCCTATCTTGATAAGCACRGAGAACATTGTTTTGCTAAATTATTTTTGCTCATTGCTTCACCGGTTTTTTTTTTTCTTTGTTGATTTTATTCCTAGCTTATTAAAGGATTCTTTCAGAAGAACTTCTCCTCGTATTTAATGATAAATTACTTTCTCCTGCCAGTGCAACATGGTGCACACACTGCTGTGGCATTACTGTTCATTGCCATCTTTCATGGATCAACCTGTTGTTGTCTTCTCTCATCATTTTGTCCTGGCCCATGATAACCTCCTTGATACTGTCTCACTGGTATTTTCTTAGCCTTCCTGGACCCTTTTCCTGCTGCTATCACGCACAAGTTTGCAAGGAATATTTCCTCATTCCCATGTGACAGATAATAATGTTTTTCTTAATTGCTAATCACRTCTATTAGTGAGTTACTTGCAGGAGAACAGTTAATTCCACATCACTTAGAAATTCTGCAGAAGGGCTGAGGGTACGTGCTGTGCTTCTCAGGTGACTCCCAAACCTCGAGCCCYGTGAGCCTGTGAGCTCTGCACCACCAACACTCTGGCTAAAAGTTCTGTGGTTTCACTCTAAGCCCTGGAATGGGACAAAAGAGGAAAAGCTGTTACCTGCATGGATGAGGTTGGCTCCAATTAGAGCCACATCCAAGTCCTGTAAAATATATTTTGGGTGGAAACACAGGTTCTACAGCAAAGGGKAACTTGTAGAGGGTTTGATTTGAGCACTGGGCACGAAGCTGCTGGCACAGGTCCCTTGAAGATGCCTCACCTGCTCCTGGGCAGGCAGCAAAGCCTCACAATGCCCCCGGCTGCAGTGGTGCCTTGTTTTAAACACCACAGAGCTGCTGGAGTTCCTCGGCTCAGACACTGTGAGCAGCTCAGAAATAGTCTCCTAGATTAGATAACGGTGCTGGGGTGACCCTCAGAGCCAGGCAGTCCCAAGACCTTGAGGAAATTGAAGTGAAGGCAGASGTAAGGGCTGAGTGAGAGCCTGAGGCATCCTCAGCACAGGGGAGATAACGGCAGGGGAGAGGGAGGCAGGAAGGGGGTAAAATGAGGCAGTGAGCATTTGTAAATGGGACWCCTCAGGAACTGAACATGATTGCCTAAAAACTCCTGCTCTGCCTCTGAACAGCTGCTTTCCCTGTGCTAAATAAATCATGCATCTTGTTACCTTAGCCCGAACGCACGGAAAGGACGTGTTTGAGCAATAAAGCCCTTCCAGCACTCTGCCTTTCCCTCCAGCCTCTGCATCTCTGGTGGCAGCTCCTCAGCTGGTTTCTTCCCATCCTTCCCCAGTCCCTCTGCTCCCAAACCAGTCTGTACAGCCTGCCAGGCTCTGGCCAGCCACCAGCAGTGACCYCAGGCACCCCAATGTGAGATTTGAAGTGGAGAAGGAGCCTGGTAAGAAAACTGAGAGCAGGTTTGTGCTCAGTGGGTGGTGTGGAGGTGCTCAAGGGGACCTGGGCCATATCTGCTAGATGTTCCTGCTGCAGCCCTCATCCCTCCAAGGATGCTCTTTTTGCTCCTTGAAAACCCCTCTGAGGACAGTGCCCTGCACCAGGCTGCACCTGGGGGTGCAAAGGCACTGCTACATTTCAGGAATGAGTTATTTCAGGCARTGGGTCTTCTCACTGTAATGTTGCAGAGCTCCATAACCATCAAGAGATATTTCTATAAGCTGCTACAAGCCACAAGTGTCCTTTTTTGCTGTTAAGCACCATGAGTGTTAATCTGGGAGGGAGCAGGAGGAGCGCTCGCTCAAGGAAGATGCGGGAAGCCAATTACAAGTTCTTAYATAAATCCAAAAGTGTCTTCCTAAGTACGCCGCCTCTCAAAATGAGGCTGAGATTTAGTCTTCACAATAAGCCTGAACTGTGAACTTTTTAATTTGCACATGGTTTCAGGAAAGCTAACTCATCCTATCAAAAAAACTCACCCCACTTCGTGGGGAAAAAAAAAAAAAGGCAACAGTGCTATTTAGCGTGTTTCTTTATTCCAGGAGCAGAGTAATTTATGTACTCATTTAATTTTGTTCTGCCACAAACAAAACCACAGTATATAATGCAATCCCTGCTGCTGGAACACGTATTGTTGGAAGGACATCGGAGAAGACATAAATGTCCCTGACACAAAAGAAGATCCCAGGTTTCAGAGACATCAGACAGATTGGAAAATATGGGAGTTTGGTTAAATTTATGAGTGGTCCTTTGTTCTTTCCCTCAGAGTATGATGGCATAATCTTTTAAAACTACAGTAAGAACCAAGTATSTGAGAGATGGGTGCTTTAAAAACAAACAGAGCACTATGAAGATATTTTGTTTTGCTGCATTTTTGCCCACTGTTAATTTTGCTCCAGCAATGAAGGAAAAAAAAACCCAAAACCCTCGAATAATTAAAAAACATTTGTGTTGGGAGGTGAGGTGGATAGCGCCATCAGGGAAATACCTTCCAAAACAAGGCTATTATATTACACATGCAAACTGCAGGCACAACATGCTGGATTTGCATATATGTGCACACAGAGAGACCCAAAGCCTCCCAGGCAGCCCGTGAAACAGCCCTAATTCATCCTTACGAGAGTGCCCGACAGCTGGATCCCACAACTCCTGAGCAGTCGAGGAAAAACCCAAACCTTACATCTCTCTAAAAAAAAAAAAAAAAAAAAAAAAAGCCCCCAACATGTGAATGAACTCAAGCCAGCTGGCGGGGAATTGTCTCAGTTATCTGTAATGTCACTGCTCCATCCGCCAACAGTGAGAGGCTGATAAGCCCTGGAGGTGGCTGGAGTGAGGAAACAGCCCCAGCACCCCCCTTCCTTCCCAGGAAAAGCAACCCCTTCTCCTGCCTCAGTTTCCCAATTAAGCAAGGGAAACCATCAGCACTGTGGTCTCCCACATTAGGATTTTGAGAGGAAAAGGCGTCATTACCGTGCTGTCAATGAACGTCGCTTCTGTTTGTCATTAGTTTATTATTTAATAATTATTTTATTTCTATTGTCAGAAGCACCCAATGAAAGGGAAWACCATGGGGAGAATAACCTAGCCCACCTTTTTCATAAATTGCATGAATTTTATGTGTCACACACATGGGTTGTGTCTGTGTACAGCAGAGAAGGCTGAAGCTGGCCTCTGGGACAAGTTATGAGATGTGATTTTTAAGCACTGCAATGTTGCAAAATGGTGATGCAAYTGCTGCTTTCATCTGGTGGGAGAGTTGTAGGCAGCATCTTCTCTCCATCCTCCTCACCAGTGGGGCTGAGATTTTCTTAAATAATACGAAATTTTGCTATGGGACCCTTTACTGGAGAG
>NW_026623660.1:135724-140001 GCF_030028575.1 Malurus melanocephalus | reverse complement strand
AAAACAAAAAAAAAAACCCTCATTTTTCACTAAGTGTTTGAGGTATTTTTTGGTAGGGACATGCCAAATTGTCAAGAGCTCAATTTTTTGAAAGAATTTATCTTTGTTGAGACAACTGCCATTGGCAAAAGCTAATTCCACCTACTGATGGAATTTCGTGTCACAGTAAGAAAAAAAAGGCAAGAATGGGAGAAGGCACATCCCCAGGAACCTTATCAGCTAGGAACAGGACAGAGCCACACTCGGGCTTCTGTGCCAATGAAAAAATTAATTATTCATACAAGTTCTTCWGGAGAACAGAGGAAGACCAACCACTGGGTGACCAAGAGCTTCCTCACCACCAGTGAGGTTGGGCCAGCGGGTTGCTGGGATGTGCAATGGGTTTTCCAGGAGCTCCCTTGAGCCAGAGGTGTTTGGGGTGCTGGGAGGGTGATGGGGTGCTTGCTTTGCTCAGGTTGGCTTTGTCCCAGGACAGTGCAGCATCTTCTGCAGGATGTGAAAACCTGATTGACCTGACTCATATTGGCCAGTCTTCTGGTCTGAGATCAGATTTTGGCCCGAAGAAAAAGAGAAATCAATTTCTAAAATGCTCCAATTCAGCCAATAATCTGCATTTTTAGTTTTTATTATTGGAAATATTTATATTACAGTAGCTTGGTATTTTAGAAGGCTATAAATGCATTTTTATATAATCAGCATTTTTAAAAGTCTATAAACATCCACTATGTTTGCCTAATGCACTATAAAAACTTCCAAAGGAGCTGTTATTATCCAACTTGTCACCTCACACAGGCTCCGAGGAGGAWTTTTTTTTTCTTGTCTGCTGTTAATAAAATGAAGCAAACCATTAACAGCTTTGGAGCTGAAGGGAAAAGCAAAGGGGCTTGTAATCTTGGACTCCAAAGGAAACGTCTGCAGCTTTGCTCCTCACCTCTTTGAGATTCCCAACACGCAACAACAATTTTAAACAGACAAAATCAGTTTAGGTTACATAAATTCAAAAGCCCGAGCCTGGCTCTTTTAAAGTAACATCTTGCATTTTGTTTGGAGTGTTGCAATCTCTCACATATCACTTTGAACTGGCTCGGTTTTACAGGCTGCCGTGCMGCTTCCTCAGATTTCTTCCTGTGTTTAAAGGGCCTTTAATGCAGAATTATTATGTGCACACATGAATATATTATTAGGCATATATGTATATATGTATGCAAATATATAAATATATATAAAGCCTGTCTGACGGCGGTGGTTGCACATTCAGGCCCCATCTCTCCCACCACTCCCTGCATCCCAAACTCCCAGCGTTATCAGCACATGGAGCAAGCCCCAAACCAAGTCCTGATAAAAAGATGCCATGCACTTTGGARAGAACACAGATATTTTAGTCCCTGAGAGCTCAAGGGTGAGCGTGGCTKTAAAGCAATTAGCAAAGGAAAGAAAATCTGCGTGCAAAAACCCAGGTTTGGGTTTTAAACAATCTCTTAATTACCGTCTCAGAGATTTGCTTTTGGTTCATCTCCCTTTATAGTTTGCTCCTGTTCCCAACATATCTCGGTGTCGGGATGGATTCTCAACCCCGGGGAACCTGTCAGGGATGTGATAACAACTCGCTCAATCCAAAGAAGGGCATGGCTGTGCCTGTGAGAGTGAGTGGTTCTGAAGAGCTCCCCTGCAGCCAGGGCAGGGTCCTGCTGGGGCACAGGGAGCCACACACCCCAGGGACTTTGKGATTTTATATGAGCCCCAAAATATCATGAGAACCTGTTGCTTCTGGCATTTGGGTTCTCAAAAATCCCACGTGCTCCCCAGAGGGTAGCAGGCAACGTTCCCCTGTGCTGGCTGGGCTGGTAATTTGGGTAAAGGGCTTCCCAGGGTGATCCTGGGGTGAACCAGGGCAGAGAAGGGATTCCATGGCTTTAGTTATTGAAAGGGCATTGGCTGGGAAAGCGCTGACAGTCCTGACTGATGTCCGAGGGGGAACAGATTGGACATCCCTGTGCTGATGGAAAAAAGGAGGAGAAAAAACCAACTGTGGTYTATGTCATTGTGGAAATTCCCAGCTGTTCCACGGGGATGTGAGCTGAGGGTACARAGGGGACAGCGGTGGTGACAAGGATCATGTTGGGGCAGCGGAGTGGGGACAGGGAGAGGCTGTCCTACAGGCTCTGTCCCTGCTTTCAGACCCATCAGGGATGACAGGTTTGGTTCCTGGGGTCAGACAGGGCTGCCAAGGGCTGCTCCACATTGTGGTCACTGCAGAGATGGTTCTGGCACTGCAGGGACACCAGACTTTTGGTTTTGCTGCCACACAGCTGTCCTGGGCAATTGGAACAGTGATGGTGTGGAACAGCCTGACCTTGGGACCTGAGGGCAGCAGAGGGAAAAATCCAAGTTCCCAGCATGGGCTCAGGAGACCCTCTGGCTGAGCCAAAGCAGGACAGAGAGCAGACACATCACCTGCAGTGGCTATTCCTGGCATTGCCCTCRGAGCTGGGAACCTCTGGGAGCACAGGGAAACACTTCTGGGACCTCCTGGGAGCCCTTCCCACCTCGTGGCACTGTGGGGTGCTTCCTGCAGGCATTTCCTGTCCTTGGATGTCTCGCTATCAGCTCCCAACAATCTCACACCTCAGAGGAGTGCTGCCTGACGGTGTCACAGGGATGTCCTGGTGCCRGGTCTCTGTGGGTGGCCGTCTCTGTCACACACCACCCCACACCCACAGATTGCTGATAGGAGCAGAGGGTGGTGGGCTCATACAAACTTGCCAGCCCAGATCCACATCCAGCCACCACCAACGATGGCATTGTTCAGTGCTGCTCCGTCCAGCTTTGCTCCCCCAAAGCCTGCCCTGCTGTGKTCTGCCAGCAGCATGAGGTGCCCTTGGGCTCTGAGATGTCGTGGTCCTTGTGGGGAGCCTCGATGAGGTGCAGAGGGCAGGGCAGGCAGGGCTCTGGGGTTTGGGACGTGCTCCACAATGGGGGTTTGCTGTACTCAAACAGGACAGGTTGGCTGAGTGCAGCCATTGCCACCTCTGTCATCATTTACCCGCTCTCCCCAAGTGACCTCCCAGGGCCCTGGACATCCTTACTTTGAAGCTGGGTCTAACTCAGGTCTCTTGAGACCTTCACCCGCTTCTCTGGGTGCAAGCCAAGGGCAGTGCCTGCTCTGCCAAAATCTCCCCTCCTTGCTGTGCCGCTGGATGAAATGTTGAAGGCCGGAAAGATCCCGTAACCTCACCACTCACTCTGTGCTGGTGATTCACATCAACCCACCCTGACAGGGGGCTCTCCCTGCTGGCAATGGGGCTCCCCAGAGCTCTCCATGTAGGGCAGAAAGTCCAACACCTTCCCAGCACTCAGCACTTTGGTGACACAGGAGGGCAGACGTGGCCGGGCAATGAGGTGCTCAGGACGCTGTGGTGAAGGACTCAGCCCCAGCATGAGGCTCTTGAAACCCAATTCTTCCTCCTGTAAGGTGAAAATCGGGATCCTTTGAGCTTCTTCACCCAGAAACCTTTGCACCATGGAGGAAGAAACACACATGAAAGAAAGAAAAGGAGAAGAAAAGAACCAAAGCGGGAGAGAACCTAAGGTTTTCCGGCACGGACAAGGTCTCCGCTCCGTGTCTCTCAACGCCGGCGCTTACCAAACATAGCCAGGGCCCCGCGAAACCTCGGGCCGGCACAGAGTAGTAAGATGAGCTCCCTCTTTATTTGGCCTAGCTAAAAATAGCAGAGGGGGAAAAAAAAAGGCAGAGTCAGGACCCTGCAGGACCAGTAGTCAATGGGCTGCGAGGAGCGATTGAACTCCAAGCCCTGCTCGGCAGGCTCCAGCTGACGGGCTATTTTTTGCCGTGGTTGACTAAATATGGTCAGGGAGGGAAGAGCAGGAGCAGGGGCCGCGCGCCCGGGGGTGCGTGTTTGGGATGCTTCCTTGGGTATATAAGCACTGGAAAGGTGGACTCGCGTCCTGACCAGAGCCGCCCCCTCCCTCCCTCCGCCAATCCCCCCCCAAAGGCGTGTGCATCCCCCCGCAGCCTGACCCCCAGCCCGGGCTGACCCCCGGGGGGGTGAGCAGGAGGAGGAGGAGGAGGAGGAGGAGGAGGAGGGAAAGGGGGGGCGCAGGCACTTGTGCCGGCGCAGCCTCTCGCATCAAGGTGTGCTGCAATCCGGGCGGGCACGGTGGCTGCTCCTTAACCCCCGGCTGGCCGCGGCGCTGCCCGAACGCGCTCCCCGCCCGCCCCGCGCAGCCCCCGCGGCACCGCGCTGCCTCCGCGCACC